>NW_008353921.1:1330489-1335656 GCF_000622305.1 Nannospalax galili | reverse complement strand
GATTCCAAGGTATCTGAATTGTCTCAGGAAGCTGGTTTGAAAATTATTATTTACTCTTTCATTCTGTCTCATCTTCATCATTAACCTAGAAAAAAAAGTGAAGTTTTCTTGTTACTGAATATGTCTCATGTTTGTTCCCTTAATGGTTTCTGTATTGAATACTGTGTTAAAAATGAATAACCCAGAGATAAATGAGACTCACACAGAGTGATGCTGGAGTGTAGACTAATATTAATCATAAAGAGCATCCTTCATGCACAGCAGATAATGAAGGGTTGAAACCAGATCACTCAGGAATCAAGTGTTGCTACACCATAGAACATTAAGAAGGGGAAATTGAGGAAACCCATCGAGTAGTTCATGAGAAGGGCCAGAGGGGCTAAGCACTCAACGCTCTTAGTACAGAAACCCAGAGTGTTCATCCAGGAAAGCCATGGGAAGGGAGAGGTTGCAGAAGGCAGGGTTAGTCCACCCCATTCTCATTCCACGAGCACGGCAAAAGGTCTTCTCAACAAGATGCAACCGCAAGTTGACAAGCAAGAAGTTGCCAAGATGTAATTTAAAATCAGGGATTGGAACTTCTTCATGTCACAGATGCAGACAGGAACACCCAAAGCCAGCTTATTGCACCAGATGAGCACTGTGTACAGGGGAAAATGCACTTAGTCAAACAAACAAACAAAAAAATCTCTGTTTAGCCATCCATTTCAAATTTTTATAGAAAATTGTGTAGGCAGCTTCAATTATGCTTGGGCAAATTTAGACTAATTAATGGGTTGACTAAGATAATTATTGAAATTTGTCTATGGATGAAAAGAAGAAAGATGAGCCATTTAAATTGCTTTTTGTGTGTGCCTGGTGACTATTTCTAAAAGAATGAGCCCCCCGAGCAGCATATGAAATGGGAGTGGCCCGCTTCTTTGCAGGCTGTGATGATAGAGTAACGAGGCAGATGTTTTAATCAACACATCAGGATTAATGCCTTAAAATTCCAATAGGCATAAATATATAGAACATGTGCCCTGTATAAACGAATACATAATTTACAGGGGGCCAACGATGTAGAAAAATTCTTTCACACGTTTTATGTGTATGAATACCTTTCATTTAAAGAAAAAGCTCCTTGTGAAGAAGACATTATCATCCCGCATGGACAGACAAGGACCCTGAAGCACACTGGGGTTAAGCGAGTAACCAATGTATGTAGTGTATACAAGGTGAACTGTGACCAGTTCATTCCTCATAGTCAGTGTTACTCTGTGTCTTTAAGGAAGCTTCCTTGGTCGTAATTTATTTGTTGCAGCCAAGAAGCCATTGCCCAAACCAGGCTGGTATTTACTGAGAAATGTCTTCAATAGTGTTTGACACAGAGTTCGTCCCTCTTATTTCCTTCTGGTCACACTAAAAAATTGGAAACTGTTTTTCGGATTGGCTTTTTCATTTCAGAAATTAAACTTGGGCAATTCAAAGGACCTAAATCCATCTCTATGGAGGATGAAGCTTGGGTCCACATTGCAATACTTTCAAAGTGGGATAGGCAGCATGCTGGGAGCCAAGGTGACCCCTGAGAGCTATTCTGAATTTATGCCTAGGCAAGAGATAGCACATCTACATAGAGAGAGAGATTCACTTATGGATTAGGAAGACATCTGGCCTGCAGTTTACTGGTTGTGTGATCCACCAATTCTGTTGGATCCACTTGATAGAAATTAACTCAAAAAACTTTAATCAAAAGAATAATTTTATGATGTAATAATCAGGGCTCTCTAGAGTAACAGAACAGATAGAATGAATATAGATTGGTTTATTAGATTGTCTTATACAATGCAGTCTGGATAAGACTAACTGTGGCTGTCTTCACACTGGAGAAGCTGAGAACCCAGTAGCTTTTCAATCCATGATCCTGGTGCCTCAGCAGACTCAATCTGGCACTGAAGATCTGGAGGATACTTGGAGAGCCACTCATCTCCAGCCCACCTTAGAAGGCTGATGAAGTTGGGCTCTGATGTCAGTGAATGATGGCAGCAGCAACACGGTAGATGTACTTGCTGACAAGAGGCAAAAGCAAGCAAACTAAAAGTACTTTTTCCCTCAGAATACAGTCTGTATGGGCTACAGCTGGAAGGTACACCATACCTTTGGGGAAGACCTTTTTTTTCTCAGTTAATCCTTGTAGAAAATACCTTTACATGCCCACCCAGAGGTATGCCTCTTAATTGAGTCCAAATCTAGTCAGACTGACAATCAAAATTGGCCATCACAAGGCCTTATATTATTAAGACTCTGGGTAAGGTTTGCCTTATGTCTCTTTCTTCTGTCGTCTCCCAATTCCCTCCTTCATTGTCATACAACTCTGTTTAGTCCCATTATCTTCATTTGCTTGTGATTCCTTTCAAGAAATTGGAAACTTGATCCAAAAATAGTTCCAGTCCCTAATGATAGACTATTATTGTCCTTTCCAAAGTTACATATGGCAGGAAAGTTGGGACAGCAATTGTCAGTCCACCAAGATAACTCAAAGGAGAGTAACCATTCACTAATGCAAAGGTTATACAGAGACAAAGCTGTCTTCTACGGAAACATCATTTCTTCAAGTACAAAATGATTCTAGAATGTGCTTATCGTGAATGCTTGGTGGCGAGTGTAGAGAATACCCAATGGGAAGTTCTCAGCACAAGGCAGTGTTTGAATAAATGGCTGAACTGAAAACAGCCCCACAGTTTCCCTAAAGAGTCAAAATCTTAAACCATTCACAGATCATAACTATTTGTAATATGAAGGAAAGCCCAGTCTTTGTCTAAGCACTTCTGGCTAAGTTAAAAATTATGCATTCAATGAATTATTGAGATAGATCCCAGAGATAGAAAGGAAATAGAGGGGTTTCTTCCCTTGAAACTCTCCTGACCTTGTACCATAAAGTTTTTGTAGTGATTGAAATACTGTAGGAATGAGCGATCCCCGGAGGCGCAGGCCATGGGGGCACAGCTGGCTGCCGGAAACTGTGCAGTGTATAAGCTTCACCCTTATTTCCCCAAACCGCATATGTGGTGCAGAGCTGTTCTAGAGGGACATATCTGTTCTACACAGATTACCAAGCAGATGTCTCTCCACATGGAACCTCTATAATATTTGTTCAATATTTATCTTGTGGAGATAATGTGAAACTGACATTCCTTTTGACATCTAATGCAGGTAGTTGACTGAATGAAAGGCCTGTTTATGGCATCTAATCACATTCGTCCAGATTTTAAAAGATTTTTCTCTTATTTTTGTCATCTCCTTGTTCTCTCTCTCCTCTCCGTGTGTATGTATACACATGTTCATATGTATGTGGGTTCATATCTGTGTGCATGTTTGAAGGTCAGAGGTATCCTCAAGTATTTGTTCCTAGTTATAACCCACATGATTCTTTGAAATAAGATCTTTCACTTGACCTATAACATGTTAAGTAGCCTAGGCTGGCTCAGGGATATGCCTCTCTCTGCCTCCCAACTCTAGGATAAGTGTATACTGCCACACCCAATTTTTTAAGGTAGATTCTGCAGATCAAACTCATGTCCTGTTTGTAAGACAAACGCTTTATTCAATGGGCTATCACTCCATCCCCACTCTCTATTTTTTAATGTACTTAATTACATTCCTTTGTTTATGTTTTGAGGAAATGTGCTTTGCGATTTGGGGTATTTTAAATTTATATGAATGAATTGTTTATAGCTCATTCAACTCTATCCTGTTTTTAATCAGTGCTAACTTTCAAAGTCTTACGTGAAACTGCATATTTCATGCCTAATTTCTAACCCCTTTATTATGGTATATACCTTTCTTAACTGTACTCCAGATTGCATCTAAGCCACACCATCTCATGTGACAGCTGTCCATACATATCCACTCATGGAGGTCTCTGAGGATACCTGAGTGTTAAGTCAGAGTTCAGATTTCTGAGTTACAGATTACAACTGCCTTAGTTGTACTAAGTACTGAATATTACTTACCAAAATGATTTCCCCAGTCTACACCCCCAGAATTGTGACTGAGCGCTCCCACATCATCTCTGGCCTGAAACTATCTGGCTTGTTTATTCCTTTGTCATTCTGTTACGTTTTAATTCCATTGTTTTAATTTCCATCTCTCTGATTACTAATGAGTTTGAACATCAATCCAAAGCTCATTAACATTTTGAGTTTCTTCTTTATTGTCTGTTCACATAACTTATGCCTGATTTCTTTTTGGGAGAAGGGTCCTGACTCTTCTATTAAATTTTCATGACTTGTATTTGTGTTCTTGATATCATTCAGTTGATGATTTCAGTGCTTTCAAATGTTACAAGTATCTGCTCCTGATCTGTCTTCAGCTTTATTGAACATATGTCCATAATTTTTATAGAATGAGGTTCTATAATCCTTTGCATTATAATGTGTGGCTTTCAAGTCTGAAGTTTCTCTACTCTTCAGTCACAAAGATGGTCTTCCATATTTTCTTCTATTTATAGTTTTACTTCTCATATTTTGGTATTTGATCCTATTAGAATACACCTTTGTATTTTGTGTTTTATTTTTCTTCATGGGGGAGCCAGTAGGTTCCAGTCCATCTACCTATCATCTACTATGGATGCATAATTTGATCTTTATTGTACAATACTTTTTAATGTGTATGAGTATATTGCCTGCATGTGTGTAATTGTACCCATGTTGTGCAATGCCCGCAGAGGTCAGAAGAGGCCATTGGACTCCCTTTGAACTGGAGTTACAGACAGTTGTTAGCCACCACGTGGGTACTGGGAATTGAACCTGTGTCCTCTGCAAGAGCAGTGAATGCTTTTAACTGCTAAGCCATCTCTCCAGCCCAGAATATACATTCTTATATTTCAGTCTTAGGGCTCACTGTTGAGTTTCATTACACTTGCACCTTCTTAGTCTATCTCAATATTGATTTAGGCACTCCCCAATCTTATACTTTAGCCAATCATGCATTTTTATTCTTTCTTATAAATTTTACACTGAACTTACCTCATTCTTATTAGGCTACAATTGGAATTTTTGTAAAATTACATTGAATTTATAGATGAATTTAGTTTAAAAGTTGGTGTATCTGTTACATTATTTCGTTCTTTCCAATATTATGGAATTCATGCATTCATTCAATTTCTATGTTTACTATTAGGTTTTTA
>NW_008353921.1:1311538-1330417 GCF_000622305.1 Nannospalax galili | reverse complement strand
GGGGGAGGGAGGTGGTTTTGTGTACGTGCACATTCATGCTTGTAAGTGTGGGTGCATGTGAACTCAGAGGAGAACCTCAGGTATTGGTTTTTCCTTCTGTCTTGTTTAGACAGGGTCACTTTTTTGGCCACTACACATGCCAGGCCAGCTGGCTCCAAAGCTTCTAGGGATTCTCCTGTCTTCACCTCTCATTCTGCCATAGTAGCCCTGGGATTACAGACACACACTGCCAAGTCTGGCATTATATGTGTTCTGGGTATCCAAACTTTGGTGTTAATGTTTGCACAGCAAATACTTTTACCACTGAGTCATCTGCCTAGCCCCTACCATTAGGGTATTTTAGGCTGTCTTCATATAGCCTTTGTGAGTTCTTGATTAATTCTTAGATATATTAGTTTTGTTCTCAATTTTTTAAACTTTATTATTTTTATGTATAAGTGTGTCTTGCCTGCATGTATATTTAAGTGCACCACGTGCATGCAGTATCTACAGAGGCCATAAGGGGATGTCAGATCCCCTGAACTAGTTACAGATAATTGTTTGCTGCCATGTGGGTACTGGGAACTGAACCCCCAATTCTTCTGCAAGAACAGACAGGGCTCTTAACTACTAAGCCATCTCTCTAGCCCCATGATATATTAGTTTAAACCATATGGTCTTAAACACCCAAAAGGAAAGTATAACCAAAGATAAAGGGGTCAATATAATTTTTAAGAGTCCATGTATATAGCTAAAGGCTACAGAACAAGAAACAATGCCAGATAGGCCATATCTTCCTTTGAGTTGTTGGCCAGGGTGGCCCAAGAAACTCCTAGACAGTACCCAGCATGAAACTGGGAAAATGAACAGCAGACCCCAATCTTATCTAAAGGAATATTGACAACTGATTGCTGCTAGATGAGGAAGAACTGGTCTTCCTAAAACAAGGAACTCTAGATAGGCTGACTAGATTCAGCAGATGGACAAGCACTGGGGAACTGTTGGAGGTGTCACAACATGGTGGACAGTAACAGGGATGACAGAGTATATGGGCTCCAGTGGAGGGGGGGTGGCTATGGGAGGGTGCCATTTGGGAAGTGGGTTTTTTTAGACAAATAAGATTGTGTGGGATGTTCTATATGATATACACACACAAAAACCAACAAATAAAAAAATGAGTTAAACAAAAATTTTTTAGTATTTCTGCCTAGTTGTTGATGGTATAGAGAAGTGCCATTGATTTTTTTTTCTTAGTGGATTTTTGTATCCAGCTACCTACTAAAGCTTTTATTGATTCTAATAGCTTGTGGCTGGGTTGCATTTTTGGTATATATGATTTTGTTATCTGCCAATACTGGCCATTTTCTCTCTTAATGTGTGTCCCTCAGGGTTGTATGACACTGTTCTGGGGAGATGTGAACAAACATTTGCTCAGCCCAGTAGGGAATGCACAATAGTAGTGATAGCACCAAAGTCCAGCTTGGTGAACCAGTGAGTTTATTGGGAATAGCTACGGAAGCATGGATGGCTCAGAGGCAGCTGCAGTACTGAAAGCCCACCGCAGCAAGGGGTGACAGTTCCCAAAAGCACCCTGGAGCTCTCTGCATGGCTGGAGGCAGCTCAAGGGCTCAGACTTTTCTCCCTTCAATAGTCTTTGCTGCTTATGTAATCTTGGAAATGAGAGGCCCCATCAATCTGGTAAATTTCAAGGATTTCCTCAGATTTCTGAGTGGTTTGCTTCCTGAGTCTTAACAAGTCTCCCTTTAGAACTTCCTTCCTGGGTAGAATGTTTCACCTTGGAGGAAATTGCTACACAGCACTCACTCACTCTTGTCCTGTTCTTTGATAAATAAACCCAGTATGAGAAGATGCCTCTGTCTTATTTCCAATCTTAAAATACATGTTTTTAGTTTCTGAAAAACATTTACTATGTATTGTAGGTTCTAGGTATATAGCTTTTAACTAGTAAGAATAATATGTTTATTCTTAGTTGCTTGACATTTCTGATCAAAGGTAAAGGTTGAGGGCTTGGGTAATATCATAGCTCAGTTGGTAAAGTGCTTGCCACACAAGCACAAGGGTGTGAATTCCATCTCTAGCATCCATCTAAAAACTGAACATCGTGGCTTACAGCGCTGAGAAAATGGAGCCAGGCAGAACCCTGGAGCTCACTAACAAGCCAGCCTAAGCTCGGGCAATCAGCCAGATCCAGGTTCTAGTAAGAAATTCTGTCTTAAAAATAGAAGGTGGACGGCTCCTGAAAGACAACACACAACTTGACCCCTGGCCTCCACATACATACACGCACACACACGCACACACACACACACACACACACCACAAATATATCCCCCCTCAAAACACACAGAGGAAGTAAAGGCTTAACTTTATCTGTATTTTTCTGTCAATTAATGATAGAACTTTCCCCTTAGACTCACCTATTTTTCTACTAATGAAAAATAATGTACTTGTTTCATTGTGTATAAAGAATAAATAATCTTCTAGAAACATAAAGTCTTGAAACATGTTAAGCCTTTCATATTAAGATGTAGCTGTCACATATTCATGAACATTTAAGTTGCTCATAGTAATTAAGGGAGAGGATTAATTATATAAATACAGGTAAATACCACTCAAAAGTAATTTTAGTATTGGTTAGAAAATATTTTCTAATTTTCTGGATATTTTGCCTACTGTACAAGTTCTAAATTTTTGTTAATTTAAAAGTTTTAGCAACATATACTTTTTATATAAGTAATATATTTCTGAGACACAAAATTGAAAAACAGGAAATAATACACAGGAAAGGAGAACTTTCCCTCTAGTCTGCGTCCAGCAGCTGCCCAGTGTCGTCCTTCCCTGCCATTGATCAAAGTGCAGGAAGTGATAAGCATGTAAATATTCACTCATAGGTAAGCACCAATGCGCATGTAACTACCTAACATCTTTCTTTTGCTAAACAAAGATGTTAGTGAACCTGTTGCTTAAGACTATGCTTTATTCATTCATCAATATATTTTGGAAATTATTCAGTTACATTTAAGAGCTTTTTATGGCTGTTTCATATTTTTATGTCATCAACTTGTATCTGTCTATGAGAGATCCATCTCTTCATGTGGAGAAAACTCAGTCTCCTAACAGATATGTAAGTTGTTTGTAGTCATTTGTTCTTATAAACAACATTTCATGCATGTGTGAATATATTTGTAGGAAAATTTCTTGGAAGTAGAATTATTGGTCCCAAGGTATTTGCAGTTGTAATTTTCATAGATTTGCCAAATTATCCTTGCCTTCATGGATTGTATCACATTTCTGTTCTTGGAGAAATATGTAAGATTGCTTGTTCTTCCTACGTCTGCACCTACAAAATATGCTTTCTTAAAAGTATTGCACTCTGTTACATGAAAAATATCTCTTAGTAAAATATTATTTTATATTTCTGGAACTATAAATTAATTTGAGTTTCTTTTTAGATGCTTCTGACTCATTTGCATTTTTCCTCTGGGAAGTATCTCTTGTGCTCATTATTTCTGTTGGATGGATGTTCCTTCCTGACTTCTAATAGTTCTTTCTGTATTAAATATGAGTTAACTCAAGTCTGGGGATGTAACTCAATGATAGAGCACTTTCCTAGTAGTTCCAAGGCCCTGGGTTCAATCCCCAGTATCATACAAAATTGTAGAGTGATGGTTGCCAGAGACTTTGCACCCAACATAATGTTCTTTTTCGTAGTTTGATATCATTGATAATTTTATCCAGGAAATGTAGAACCTTCTTGTTTGGGGTATCAGAATCACATGAAATTTGAATCCACATAGGGAATATTGACATCACATTATGTAATTTTATTTTATATATTATATCTTTATCCAAGGTGTATCTGGGCATACTTAAATCCAGATTGTTTTTCAAAATAAAGAATAATTGCAGTCCCAGCTCCCCTCTCACCTAGTAACAAGCACTGTTAGCCTGCATTTGATGATGACAACAACCCAGCATTTCTGAATTAGAAACCTCTCTTAGTACTTGGGATTGTCCTCTGTACCATTATGTATTAACTTCTCACTGAGAAAGACCATTTGGCTTTTCTTGCTCCTCCACCCAGCATTCCCATGGGCATTCCCCCCACCCACCAGCCTCTTACTTTCAATAAAGTTCTATCCTAATTTTGGTTAGATCAACATTCAGTGTTTTCAATATTTTGACTATGTAAATGCCATTCAGAACTGAACCATGCAGTAAATTATGATTATTTTCCCTTTCTGCACAACTATTATGTTTTCCCCGAAGCTAATATTTGCCGTGTTTATGGTTTGTTTGCTTCATTTTTATGTTTTTATTAGTAACTCAGCCCTAGTTCTTTGCCAATTATCTAAAGCTCCTCTCCAGATATTCAGATGCTTCAGTTATTTTTTTTTTCTTCTTCAATTTCATCCTCCTACAGAAAGCCATCTCCGGACGCTGGCTGCTCTGCTGGGACAGTCAGCTCTGAGCCTGCTGCAGTCTCTCGACCTGGGATTTCTCTTTTCCTTCAGCCCAAGGATGTGCCGTGCTTCGTTCATGTGTCAGTGCACTCTTGGCTGAAAATCCCTTTCTTGTTACTCTGGTTGCCTTGAGGAACCCCACTTTCAGAAGATTTCTAAGAAAGTGTATCCAAGAGGTCAACAGGTGAACACTGACCCTAGTCAGCCCTCACACTAAGCAAACAATTCAAATGAAAATAACTTCTCTCCACTGCCATGAAGGCACTGCTCCTTCAATTGTAGCACCTGGCTTTGCTGTTGAGAAAAATGAAGCTATTCTGGTTCCTAGGCATGGCTTGCTGTCTCCTCTCTGCCCAGACAGCTACCAGTGTCTAACAGTTTACAATTATGTGCGTTAATGTGTATTGATTTTTGTCCATGCATTTAGTTGAGTAGATGGTCAGCTGCTTATTCCAACAGTTTTCATACTTTGTGTCCAGGAAGGTTTCTTGGCCATCCTTTTCTTTTAGTAGCTTTAGTAGTGTCAATTTAATTGTACAAAATAGTATACAGCAAGCAATTAACTGCCATGTCGAGGTGGAACATGCCTGGAGTCCCAGCACTTGGGAGGCAGAGGCAGGCGGATCTCTGTGAGTTCAAGGCCAGCCTGGTCTACATAGTGAGTTCCAGGACAGCTGGGGCTACAGGGAGACCCTGCTTCAAAAAGACAAAAAAAAAAATTAAATAAAAAAATAAAACACAAAAAGATTCCTCATATTAGAAAAAATGTGGTACATATTTTGCTGAGGTCTGTTTTACCTAAGGAGATGATCTCCAGTTATATCCATTTTCCTGCAAGTGATGTGGTCCTTACTGACTGAATAATACCCCATTGTGGACATATTTTCTGTGTGTATTCATCCATTGATAGGCATCCAGGCAGAGTCTATAACATGAATATTGTAAAACAGAATAGCACAATAGACCTGTGTGTATATGTTATCTCTAGTTTTTTTTATTTGAATTCTGATTCCTTCTTTGGTTAATTATTCTCTCCTATTGTGTTTTTGCCTTCTTTCTCCAAAACTTTGGATTTTAGATGTTGGGATGGTTGGGGTGGTTCTCTAATACTCTAATTTTCATTTTCCAAATATTTGCACCGTTTTGCTTTGCTGAGAAATTTCCTTGACTTCTTTTTCTAGCTCTTTTATTGACTTTTAATATATTCTACCATATTTTTAATTTTCAAGAGCTCTTTATTGTTTTCTGAATGTTCTTTTTGTTCAAGTTTTGCAATATGTTTTCTCGTATCTCTGGGGATGTTAGTAATAGTGTTTTCTGTTTTTAGTTGTCTTAACACTGAATGCTTGTTCCCTTCAAATTGCTTTGTTCTGCTTGTTTGTTTTGATCTCTGTAACTTGTGTTGGATGCTTTCTCTAGATAGCCGTGTCTGGTAGGGAGAGCAAGATTAAGACAAGCCTGGCAGGGAGAAGGAGACCCATGCATGGCTTAGGGAATGGGTCTGCTTAAGTTGGTCATTGGTTGAAGTAGCTTGATACATGGTGATGGTGAGTCTCCTTTAACCCATAGAGATCAATAACACACAGAAAAAATAACAGTCAGAAGGGTCTGGCATGGGAAGTGTGGAGCGTAGTGTCTGAGTTACATGGCTTCTTTTCTCCTTGTAAATGTTGGGCAAGAGTAAAACGACCCTGTGCACTGTTTTCATTCACTTCATTCCACAGCAAAACAATGAGCATGTTCCCCAGGCTGGTATCCTCCAGCCTAGACCGCAGTGGTATAGATACAGCCCTATGCTTTGACTGGAGACAGTCAACTAAGCAAAAAACATTGAGTTTCATTGAATACCAAGAGAATCTGCAACTCCAGTAACAAGCGCAGCCCCATTTGCTGATAAAGGGAATAGTTTGTTTCCTAGACAATGGTCCAGTAGTGCTGGTATATAGAAATCTGGACATTCGTAGCACTGATGTACCAGAAAACATGAATTGGCAAGAATTGCACAAATTTTGTTGGCCTTGACCTTTTTGTTGGCATCGTGAATAGTAGTTTACCAAGATACAACGAAGATCCCAGTGGAGGAGGAAGATGCTGTGTGGGGCAGCAATGACGTGGATAGAGCTAGGGAAGAGCGAGAGGGTCTCATGTGGAGTGAGGCTAGAATGAGGTTCTGTGTGCAGGAGACAAAGCACTGGAAGCACTTTGTAAAACAGCTGGGATGAAGAGTTAGAAATACCTTCCTGCCTTTGCCTGGTGATGCAACGTGCAATCCGCAAGAGCCATCGATGAGAACATCAAGATTCCCTCTGGAGCCAATTGTCCCATCCTCTCTGCACTAAGCAATAATGTTCCCAATGATGACACAAGTTCATCTCATGTGACTTGATAGATAATATTTCTGAGTGGCTCATTAAATCTGTAATCACATTAGTGCCAATTAGTAAGCTGCTTCTCTGATTAGGGGGCTGTGGTCAAGAGGCTCTTCCACACTTGCAGTACTGAAAAAGAAGGCCCTCTTTGTGGAGCCTGTTAATTTCTACCAACAGGAGACAGGAGATTTAGCCAAAAGACCTTACTTCTCCTCTGCAACCACCACTGATTCTTGTACATGGAGTATTCAGAGGACAGCCTCAGATGTGAGATCATACGCCTCACCCTGTTTGAGACAAGGTGTCATTGCGGTTTGCTACTGTGTACGCCAGGCAAGCTGGCCAGCGAGAGCATGGGGATACTGTCTCTACCCCCCCAACCCCTGTCTTGTTGTAGGAGTGCTGGAATTACAGACATGACTTTACCCGGTTCTGAGAATTCAAACTCAGGTCCTCATGCTTACATGGCAAGCACTTTACCCACTGAACCATCTCTACACCCCCTCCACATCTTTATCCGTACTTAATGTCACAAGAAAACTGTTTTACATTTGTCAGGCTGCCGGGGAAAATGGAATTTGATCTGCCCAATTAATAAGTGTCGTGGTAGATACCTTATGTGCATCTGCATTTAAGCTGTGGACTGTTGTTATTGTCATTTTATAGGTGTAAAATCAAAAGCCCTGAATGCTCAGGACATCCTTCTATCTTTGAAAAATGGTAACTGCTTCTATGTAGGAATGAAAGTATCCCCCTGACAAGTGTGTGTTGATGCAGAGTGAAGAGATGCTAGAAGCCGAAGGTACGATAAAAATTATTGCTAATGATATTGGAGGTAGATAGCCTTAAGCTCAAACCTAGAGTTTCCAAATTGCCAGCCATCTGCTAGTGGGAAGTCCTTTAATTTCTTGGAAATACTACTTTGGACTTCAGTAAGTAAAGGATTTATTTTGTCGCATTGCTGTTAGGATTAAGGAGATAATTATAGAGTATATGAAGCTTTGAGAAGCATTAGCTCTTCTTTAATTTGAAGGAGAAAATCTGCCTGGCATATTGAATCTGATTCTTATGAAATGGTTAAAAATGGCCATTCAGGTCCCTACCCTAAAGCCTGGTGGGACATTTATTTTTTATTTTAAACCTAGTTTGGGAGATCATTCTCTGAGAGATCATAAGAAATAATCAGCCTGGCCGATATGAGTGTATCCCTATGAATTTCTGTTAGTAGGTAAGGTAGGATTCAAGATGTACAGGTGACAAATGAAGTCACTGAGACCCATGGTGATGAGGGGACGTCTGAGTGTCCCTGCTATCTGGGCCCCTTGTCTGTTCTGACCACTCCTAGTGGCCTTGGAATAAGTTTTGTGTTTCTAGCTCCCGGCCCTGCCTTAGTACGGTCCACTTCAAACCTGGCCCCGACATGGGAACCCTAAAGGAGCCAATTCAGCCTCATCATACAGGATCCCATTGCTGCCAGAGCCATTCCCAGGTGCTCGCCACCTAACCTCATCAGCTACTGTGTTAACCTGATGCTTGCCTGGAGACAGGAGCCCCTTTAAAATGTATAGTCGTTTCCATGACGACTGTTTTATTGAGTGCTTACTGTATGCTGGGGACCTTGCAAAGAGCTCCTTAGTGCCTAGCTGTATGGCTTTGGGCAAGTTCATTAACCTCCTTCTCCTTCTGTTTCTCATTTGCATAATAGTGATTAATACAGGCCTTACTTCCCATGGTTACTGGGATGACTCTCTGGGATAGAAAAATGCATCATATATTTAGCACAGCACCAGCTACGTCCTGAGTGCCCAACAAATACTTCTCATTGTTGATCTACTCCTGTTCTGTTTCCTTATAATGCAGGTGCAGTGGCTAGTCCCATTTTACAGAGGAAGTAATTGAGGCAGAGTGAGCACATGATACATGATGCCTACAGAATGAGGACAGACATGACTTTTGGTACTGAAGTCACAATTGATAATGATGAGTGAGATGTGGCCAGTCTTGTTTGTATTTGGGTGTAATCTGATTGATATCTCTCTCTTTGTCTATCTCTCTCTCATTCCCTCCCTCCTTTTATGTCTCTCTCTTGTCCTCCCCATATCAGTTTGCCAAAGCCTCAAAAGAATCTTCATGGCTAGACACTGATGTGGTAAAAGCTCCTAGCACAGGCAGTAACAAGTTCTAATGCAGGAAGTTTCTAATGGTCAGTGTCCTCTCTTTCCCTGGCCCTCATCATCACTGGCCTGAAGAGAGTTGTTACAAATACCTGCCTCCCCATCTTCTCCCAGGAGAGGTCCGCACCACCCTCTCCTCACTGCCTTCCTGACCAGTTGAACCATCTTTCCTGGTGTTTGTGATTCAGCACCCATATACAGAAAAGGCAGTGGCATGGGGATGTTCGTGGAGGGCAGGGTGTAGGAGAACAAGGTCAAGCTTGCAGCATTTGCTCAGAGTGAAGAGGCAGCTGAGCCAATGCTCACTGGATCCTCAGTGCTACCTTTGTGCACTCTTCATTACATTCCCCAAGAAAATAGTTATCACCCCCAGTTTGCAAACAGGAAGTGAGGGTGAGCGAGACCATGTGCCTGCCAGTGTGAAAATAGTGAAACCGAGGCAGAAAAGAAGGGCATGCACCACTTAGATTATAAGTGTTAAGGCATTTACACTTAAAGCTGCACCTGAGAGGGGCAGGGATAACCATCCCATTTTAGAGATGGGAAACTAGGTGGAATCGCATCTGGAATCCATTCTTCTCACTGTGATCTTCACCTGTTTGCCTTGTAAACACACAAAGCCAGAACATGCTGCTGTCTGTGCCATGCTGTACCCACTCCTGGTTTTCAGGTTGGCGATCAACTGAAGGACAGCCTGGGGCCCCATCAGCTCGCTCTGTGACTTTCAGTAGAATAAGACTCCTAAAAGGACACTTTTGTGTCCATACAGCAAGGATCCCAGGCTGAGAGCTGGCAGTACACGCAGGTTTGATTAACCCCAGTCTATAAAGGAACGCTGAATTGGTGGAACAGACCAGCCGAAATTCCTCTGCTTGATTTTCTGGAATCAAATTAGGCTGGTGAATAGGCCAGTGGCATGTTCATCAATTTCTCAGCCTTCCCTTGGAACTGAGCCTGATTTCCTTGGCCTCCCGCAATGCTGCCTGCTGTTTACTGAGCAAACTGGCTCCTCCAACCAGGTCTGCTTTAGTAATGTGGCAAGGCAACGTGGTAGAGGGAAGATTACAGGTATTACAGGCCATTTAGGATCATTTAGAATCGAGCTGTTTTCTGGAGCAAGCAATTAATCCAGTTGCATTAAAGGGAGCTGTCGGGCTCCTGTACCTCTCCCTGTGTTAAGAGGGGGATTTGGAGGCTCTGCTAAATGACTTGCATAACTAGCTCTGGGGCTCAGTGGGGTGTCTTTTGGGGGAATGAACCTCTCTTTTGAGCTGTAGGTCTGCTTTGGGAAGAAGATTTCTATGTTGAAAGGATTGGTTTTAATATCTCAAACCCATTATTGCTAAGAAGAAGTGCCTCCCAGGATCTTAGAATAGAAGTTGTGGGGATGGTCTCAGGTTCAGGGAGATGGGTGCTATCATGAGCGTACTCTGCCAGAAACAGATAGACCTGTGTCTTTCTACATGTAGGAATTTATTGAGTAACAGTCACAAGGTACAATGGTTTCAAAGGCAACAATTTGCCTGATATCCCTGCTTTCCTTGGTAATCTGGCCCTTGTATTCCAATCTTAATTACTGATATCAACTCTCATATAACATTTGTGAAAAGATCTAAAATAGTTGAGAATGAAAGGCAATGGTCCTGTATCACATAGTAGATAAATCTATTCTCTGTCTATCATCTAGCATCTATATATCTATCATCTAGCATCTATCAATCAATGTATTTATCTATCTGGGTTATCTATCTAGCATTTTCAAGAGGTTTCAGTAGCAGACTAATAGAAATACAAATGGGGTCTGCATTGCTCAGCTGAGGAACCCAAACCAGCTGCAGGAGAGAAGCTGTCTCTGTAAAGTCAGACCACTATGGGGTTAGGGTTGAAAGTAAGGATGTAGAGTTGAGTCTGGCTGGGAGGTAAAACTGCAGGCATGGTTCCCAAGCCAGAACAGGAAGGTAGACTGAAGGACAGAAGACCTAGACAAGTGAACAGGAGGATGGGTAGAGGGCAGTTGAGTGGGCATTTCAACAGCAGGGACCCAGCCAAGCTGAAGCCCCTGGGATAGTCTGAAGGTCTCTGTCTGTTTGTCCTTGATACACCTACCAGGTGTCAGATGATGCATCATTAGGGGCCCTTGCCATCATAGTGGAGGGTGTCTCCCTCTTTATGGGCTCCAAGTGAGGGAGTTAGACTCCTTCCTCAATCTAGTATGCCTGATAAGTTCTTGGCCTCATTTCTCTGATAGATTTAGTATGCTCATGTGCCCCTACACTCTCAATTCACACAGATAAATTTATAGGGTGTACTCTTTCTACTCCCAGGAATAAGTCATTTGTCAGTCTGTGCTGCATGGGTGGTATTAGACAGATGGTGTTGTTTGCAGGTCCACCCAGGCACACAGTCATATTCCATCCTTAAAATAGAGTCAAAAGCTACTCATAAAGTGGACTTTCTCAGGTCAAGGCACGGTCTGAAAAAGTACCGTTTTCCACAATATGGAGTAACTTAGAGCAGGGCACAGCCTGATACCAACAAGTAGGATGCAAAGAAACAAATTCACGGATACAGAACATTCTCTGTCATTTTAATATAGAGCTGGTCACAGTGCATGGGTTTGTAGAGGGCTTCTGGAATTGTCCCATCCCTGAAATCCCACCATGGACTGTGCATTTGTGCCTTCTTAATACCAACCTCACAACCAAGTCTGTGAGGTAGGAATTACAGAGATGGAAGCTGAGGCTTAAAGAACTTAATGAATTTGTACTTAAACCTATGTATCCATGACAATTAGCCCTACACTGTAAGCTGTATGCAGCCTCCAAAGGTGTATAGCTGTGGACTCTATTCTTCCTGCTCAGGCATGACTTAGATAAAAGGTCACACTGTTCAGCATTGCGTCTTTCCACAGCCTTGTCTGTCCCCAAAGCAAGATACACGTATACTATTTCCATACTGCAGTGGAGCAGTTTGGGGCCTGTCCCATCAGTCCCCTAGGAGGACAAGAGACCCATCATATTCATTCTAGTGTTTCTCAGATAACACATGCTTGACTGAGTCCCTTTCTTTTCTGTCTCAGCTTCCCTTGGAGTCTCCTTAGAAGACTGGAATTCATGCTGAGAGCTGAGGCAGTGCTGGGCATCAGAATGTACCTGACAAAAGTCTGTCCCTTTAGAGAGAGCATGCACACCCCCATTCACTCCTCATACTGGCAATTCTTGCTACAGCTCTTGCTCTTTTGTAGATGGCCTTACTCATCAGCATCTACCCATAGTCTGGATTCCACTAACAGATACTTGCTTTCATGGTTGTGTTTATTCCAAAATGAAACTGTTGGGACAAAAGCCAAAGGGGCCTGGCAGCCAAGAGGCCTCCAATTTGTACTTGCTGAGCGCCTGAAGACGGCTGTTGAAGATTTCATTAACATCCTCCCAAGTGAGTCAGGCCCATCTGCCATGGCCAAGTAAAATGATAATCGATAAAAGGGCAATCAATTTATAGAAGCTGCTTTTCTTTCCAATTTCTGGTGATTCTGGCTTGCCTATTCATAATTCCTTTCAGCAGCATGGACCATCCTATGCCCACTCTCTAAGTACATTTTCAGTTTTATCTTTGTTTTTTTGTGAATATAAAAGGACATATACTCATTGCAAATTCTAATGTTTCAGATTATCACATCCTGCCATAAAAAGAGAAAGCTTCTCTCCTAAAGAAAACTACACTTCAATGTATGTTTACATCTCTATAAATTCCAGATTGTAAGTTACTGACTTTTCTAGTTCCAAAAGAGGTGCCTTCCTAATCAAAGGTGGGCCAAGTCTGCCTACCATCAACTGGTGGCAGTTGGAGCTATATTTGGTCACTAGTCTTAAGGATGAAGTTCTTTGCTTCTTTCTCGATGACATATTTGCTATGATTGTGTTGGGTTTAAGCCATGGGATTCTGTGCTGAGAACTGTGTCACAAGGAAGAATTTGGAGACACTTTTCTCCAGGAATTTCTGGCATTCAGTTTGTCCTGGTTCTTGGGGTTTTTTGTTTGTTCGTTTGTTTTGTTTTTTTTTTTTGTTTTTTAACCCCCACCAAATCAGAAGCACTGCTTCCAAATGAGGTTACACAGGTACCAGATTCTTGCTCTATTCTTCTAATGGCCTGGACTAAGAACTTCAAGTTACACACTCATGGATCAGGAAAAAGTCTGGACTCACAGGAAAAGCACATGCATTTTCACAAATGTGTGCAACAGCACAAGGGAACTTTCAAGAGTTCCAATTTCTCCTTTTCACCATTGAACTGATGAACTCTTCTTTCTAGAATTCTGATCCTAGAAACTACCTCATCTTTAAAGCCTTCCCCAAGATCTTTAGCATGAGCCCACTGCTCTTGATTGAATGTTCACACAACAGTTTATACCTCTTTCCATCCTGAATAGATTATATTGTGATGATCCCTGTCTTCTACCTCCCACCACCTTCTACAATCCTTGTGCTTAGAAGACATGGTGTACAATACCTTGCATGAAGCAGAAAACTGAAATGTTGAATGACTTAGTAAAGGCTCATTGGAGTACTTGATTTATCTCTATATTCTGTTGAAGAAGGTGATCCTAGAAGGTATAAGCTCCCCCCAAAGATATTCTCCTGGTCTTGTTTCAACGAACCACATTTAACTTCTCATCAAATTTGTGGAAAGCACCTTATCATCCCATGTATAAGCCCTTTCTTGTCTCAAAGCAGATGAAATCATTACAGCCATGTATTGCAGAGGGATGTTTCCTTGAACAATGGCTCACATATAATGGAGGTTCCATAGGCCTGCCTTATAACACTAACCATCTTCATTTGTGTAAGCATGCTCCATCACATCCACACGATGGCAAATGATGCGTTTCTCAGAATGCATTCTTAGTGTGTGACTGTGATAACTAGAGGCAAACAGCAAGTCATGGCATTATAAGTACCTAGGATTTAAACTCAGTCCGTTTAACATGTCTTATTTACTCATGGACAAAGAATGTTTTCAAGGACTTTTTTCAGTCTGTGCCAGGTTAAAAAAAAAGGGAGACAAGCTGAGCAGATGGCTTAGTTAGTAAAGTGCTTGCCATGTAAGCATAAAGGCCTGAGTTCAATCCCCTAAAACTCACATACAAACCCAGGTACAGTGGTGAGTTCCTGTAGTCCCAGCTCTGAGGAGGCCAAGACAGAAGGATCCCTGGGACATGATGGCCAAATCAGTGAGTGCCAGATTCAGTGAGAGGCCTTGCCTCAAAAAAATAGGTGGAGAGCAATTGAAGACACCCAGTGTTGATCTCTGGTCTCTACACACTCATGCACACACATGCAACACCCACATGTATGTATGTTCCTGGGCTGGAGAGATACTGAAGACAGTAAAGTGCTTGCAAGAAACCAAGTTTAATCTACAACCCATATAAAAAGCCAGGCCTGGTGGCATGTACTTGTAATTTTAGTGCTGGGGAGGGGGAGACAGGTGGGTCCCTGGGGTTCATTGGCCAGACAGTCTAGCCTACTTGGCAAGTTCCAGGCCAGTGAGAGATTCTGTCTAAAAATACATAAATGCTGGTTTGCACCTGAGGAGCAATAGCTAAATTGTCCCCTGGCCTACACACATGTGTCCACTACACACACACACACACACACACACACACACACAGGTGGATGTGCGCCTCACCTCACTCCTAAAAATGTCCATTTTATAAACCAAAAAGAAGATTCATGGACTCATCTTTTCACTTTAATGGATCAGGTGGTGTCTTAGGAATTGTTGCTTTGAGCTAGATAGCCACAGAGTTTTTCTAAGCTTGGTGGCATTCCTGTCAATAGTAGGCTCTACCTCCTCTGTGTGTGTCTGCACGGCTGTAAGCCTTCCTGCTTTACAGTGTCCATCAGACAGATGGTCCCAGGTTGCCCTCTTCTGTGTCTTCTCACTTGCAAATGTCCTGTCTTACTGTAGTTAAAGAGAACCATGTTACATAATAACGTTTGGAGGGTTTTGTCTTTCCTTTTTAAGCTCATACATTATATTCCATAAGCCTTTACTGATGTCTTACAAAGTGCTAGATACCATTCTAGACACTCAAACTTCAAGGGAAGGAAACTGAGTCAGTGCTCTGCCCTGAAACTTTAGAAAGTCAATATAGAATTTTTTTTAAATGGTCTATTTCACATAGTGGTTCATAAACTTTTCAAAGTTTATGTTTCCCCATCAGAACTAGTCATGACAGGAACCATGAAAGAACTCAAAAAGACAGTTGTGACAAGCTGATGACTGACAGGACCATAAATGGGCGGTGGCCAGGTTCATGGGGTAAAAAAATCAGGGCACAAATCCTGACAGGTGAGATGTTCTTTCTAAAACAAGGATCCAGCTGCCCACTCTATTTGAAAAAAGAGACTATCCCAGGAAAATCTAGGATGTATGGCCACAGTTGTGGAATGTTTGAAATAAGGAGATCTAAACCACACTGCAATTCTATCTTGATATTACAGATGTTTAAACACTGTAAGCCTGTGAGGAAGTGGATAGGAAGCTGTTTCTAAGGGCTTTTCAGTTTGCTCTTAACTATAATAAGAAGTGCAGCACTGGTCATCTTAAGGCTGAAGCTTGAGATTATGTATAATACACAAATGACCTGTCTAAGACCCAAATTCAGCTCTCCAGGCCCAGGCAATCAAGCACAGTAAGGGGTGTGAAATTTTTCATGGTTTTTGGTTGATGCACTTGGCTTTAAGAGCTTGTTGTGTTTGATACAAAAAAATAACCGTTCATTTTTCCATTTATATCAATACATTTGTGTTGAGCACCTATTGTATGCCAGCCACAGTAAGCAGTGTTAGGAATATGTATAGTGAACATAAATAAAGGCAAAATCTCTGATGCTATGAAAATGTGGGCTACCTGGCAGATTTTGAAGTGTGCAAAAGCTATCCAAGTAAGAGAAATTACAGCTGAGTTCTAAAGGGTGGGTAAAAAGGGCAACAGACAAGTATTACAAAACAAAAATGTGTGGCTGGAGAGATGGCTCAGCAGTTAAGAGCACCTGTTCCTCTTTTGGAGCACCCAGATTCGATTCCCAGCACCCACATGATAGTTCACAACAGTCTTTAAACTCCAGTTCCAGGGGATCTGTGCTTTCTTCTGGCCTCTGCAGGCACCAGGCATACATGTGCTGTGCATTCATCCATGTGGACAAACACTTACACATATAAAATAAAAATAAACCTTTAAAAAGCAGAAATGTGGAATAAAACATTCTAGGCAAAAAGGAAATATGTAAAGACTCCAGAGCTGGCAGAAATGTGGCATATTTTGGTAATAATAAGAACACCAGTTGGATAATAGTTTGCAATCAAAGGGCCAGCAAGAGCCAGATCATGGGCCTACTAGGTCATGTTAAGGATTTTGTCCCTCAGCTATGAATGATGGGAAGTCATTGGAAGATTTTAAGCAAGGGGACCACACAGCTTTGTATTTTAAAGTATTTTATATTCTATCAGCTAGAGCTTAGAATTCATTTTCCCCTAGAAATAACTTAATAAATGGGAACTCTGGGAAGCCAGAATAATACTATTAGCACAATGTATCCAGCTAAACAGCCTACTGAAAAGCTTGCCTAGGTTGCCAACTACCATTTATAACTTAGTTTCTGTAAGAAAATGTGTTCCAAATTCCAGACAACCTAATTACAAATGACATTTTTGGGGACAGCCTACAATCTACTTAGACTTGTGAAAAGCCTCCAACATTGTTTCATATCAAAGGTTGCTAAGAAGGGTGAGTAACAGACTTCTAATTTTGAGATGTCAGAAAAACGATCCTTGTGCCTCCTCTGGTCTCTGAAATTACCCCTCTATAAAAAGAAAAAAAATCAGAAGAGAAGGAATTGCAAGGGCCAAGGTGAAAGCTAGAAGAATGTATAGTGCTGGGCAGTAGCTCAAAGGAAGTTACAGTCTACACATCAAGGGTGTGTTCAGAAGCCAAAAGAAGTCATGCATAGCCCCAGCTTTAACAAAGTCGGCAGGACAGAGTTCAAGCTTGGTACTGTACGCTAAGAAGCCAGGCCCTTTGAGGTCAGTTTCAGAGAGAAGGAATATATGGATGGGACAATCCCTTCATGCAGTTTGGCACTGCAAAGAATTAAGGGGTTGGCTGAATAAAGAATCAAAGACTGAAACTGCTAGTGCCTCGGGGTAGCAGGGGCTGGATCTTATGAACACTCTGATCTTTGCTGGTGAAAACAGCTAATATATACACCCAATACTTTCACCATAAGGAATCTTCTCATCAAGTTGGAGAAGTCTTAGATGCAAGCTTAGACCGTGACCCTGTCCCACTTCCAGTAAAACTATCTGCACTTAAAGCAAATAGAACTTTACTCGATGGTTGGTAATAATAATTATAATAAAAGAAACCAGTGCAGGCTCTAAACAAGGGCAGTAAAACCAAGGATGGAGACAGATGGAAGGCAAAAGATTACAAGAAAATATCGCCACAAACAAAACAAACATTGTTATTCCCATTAGTTTAAAATGAAAACTTAGCAATTACCTCTTTCCATTAACAAATACAACACAGATGAAGATCCAGCAGGTGATAAGTCATTATTTGGCTTATTGTGGTTTGGGAAAATATGTCAGATTACAGTCATCACAGCAATGATATTGCTGTATTAGAAACATTTCAAAGGAAAAATGAGGGCACCGATCAACATTAAAAATCTTGAATAACAGTGAGGAAAGGAAATGGAAATTAACAAAATTTTTAAAAGTATTTGAGAGAAAATGACAGACGTGGAAGGCAAAGAAGCTCAAACATGTCCGGAGTCAGTTTTCCCAAAGATGAAAGAGAAGCTGAATAAAGGAGTAAAACTATGACGACACATGCTGGAATGTGAAAAGGAACATTACCGAATACAATAATTCCGGAAGTATGATCCCCATTAACAATTTCAGTGACATCATTAGAAAATAAACTTCAGCCAACCAGAGATAAACGAATTCAATGTTCTGTGTCTAACCTTTTTGCCATAGCGTCTCCATTCAAAAAAACCCACAAGTGTTGGGATTATAATTACAGAATTAGAAATGTGAAATTGCCCAATTTACTTCCACTATGACCAATACTGAAAATCATGTATTCTAAAAAGGAAAATCTGAAGCAATTACCCAATCCTGTAAATGCTGGGAAATGGCAAGCATGCTTTTAAGTGAATGATTATGCCTGAGTAATAAGGAAACTATTCAGAGGACACAATACAAAAAGCTGAGAATACAGTCATATGTGAATCGAAACACTGAGATTCCCAGGGAAACCTCGCAGTGAACAGACACTACAGCCTGAGTTTCCATTCCTCAGAAGGATTCAAGAAGAAGGCTCTACCCTCCATAAAAGTTATATACTTTAAATGAGATATGCTCAGTGACTACCAAGTAAATAAATATAGTTAAAACAGTTAAAGAAGAGAAAGACGGAGCAATGGACCAGAAGAACACCAGTGTTAATTAGGCGTATTTTAAAGTGAACCACACATAATTGACTATGAAAATCAAGTGTGAAGATTACTCAAAAAACTTGAAATTGATCTACCATATCACCCAGGCCATACCACTCTTGGGCACATATCTCCAAAGACAGAGATACCTGCTCATCCATGTTCATTGCTTACCTTTTCATAATAGCCAGAAATTGGAAACAACTTAGATGTCCATCAACTGATGAATGGATTATGAAAGTGTGGTGCATATACATAGTGGGATATTATTCAGCTCTTAAAAAAACACAATTATGAAATCCATACATAAATACATAGAACTGGAAACAATCATCCTATGTTTAAAAAGGAGATATGTGTGTGT
>NW_008353921.1:1303229-1311514 GCF_000622305.1 Nannospalax galili | reverse complement strand
TATATATATATATGTATATCCATTGAAGGAAGGATCAATATTGAAAGAGATGTGGCTAGGGGCTTTCTAGAACTGATGAAAGACAATATCTCTCAATTTCCAGCAGCAGAGTTAATCCTAAATTGACATCTATACTTATTATAGAAAATTTCAGAGCACCAAGAAATCTTCAAAGAAATTTAGAAAAATATACAGCGCACTTTGCCATGGGATGAGCAACTCAAATTAGAGTGAGTACCAGCAATGGAAGCTAGAAAACAGCAAACAAGCTAAAAAGATGAAGTGCAAGTAGGGAAAATATCAAACTCTCAGTTGAATGCACAGTTGAGCATACAGATAAAAGAAGACAGTCTGAAAAATAAAAGCACAAGAATTGACTTCCAGAAAGCATCACTCCAACCAAATCAAAGGATTATACAACCAGAGAGTACGAATCCAACTTAGAAGAAAGACCTAGAGTGAAAGAAAGAAAGAACGGCAAACAGAGAAATTGGAATGTCAGTAAAAGTTCGTGTTTACAGTCTTCAATTTTTATGTGTGCATGCATAGAAAAATGAGCTAAATTACTGGCCAACAATATCCTATAAAGTAGAAGGGAGCAGATTGGATTTAAAGTGTCCTAAGATCCTTGAATCATTTGGAAAGTAAAGTATTGATACTATTCAGACTTTAAAGGAAATTATGTAATATAATTTAAAAGATATAAATGCATTTCGCAATGAGGAGAGAGGAAAAATAGGATGAGGAGAGGATAAAAAATTATATAGAAGTCAAAGGACAGCGTAAAATAGCAAATGAGTTTAAAGGTACCACATTTATCAATTCCCCTAATGCACATTCATGTTTTGTCCTAAATTTAGCAATCAAGAGAGATGTTGTAGACCAAGGTGTTTAAAAGAAAAGTGAATATATTTTTAAGCATTTACAAAAGCTTTATTGAGAACTTCATACATGCATATAAGGTGTTTTGATCAAATCCATGCCAACTCCCTCCCTTCCAACACCTCCCATATCTCCCCATCACTTTTTTCTTTTTCTTTCTTTTTTTCTTCTTTCATTTATTTATTTTTATGGGGCTTTTGGGTACTCTTAACATTCTCCCCTCTGAAGAGGTAACCCTAAAATCTGTTAAGGATTAGATACAAGCTCCCAAATACTTTTGACATTTTTGGCCTTTGAGTATGTTGTTAACAGTCCCAAGGACATTTTGACTTTTAGCCAAGAAACAGGCTACTTTTCTTTGGGGTCTTTTTACCCTAAATGCCTAGCCAATTCCTACCTCCTATTCTTATCACACCATTTTCTGAAGGGGTTACCCAAATTGCCAATAGGGAATCTGGACACAGACCACTCTGGCCTGTTCCATACTGAACAGGGACAGAGGGTGAGGGAATTGGAGTACCTCTTCAGTGGGTCCATATAAAAGACTCCCAAATTGCATGACTCTTATCTCTAGGGGGAAAAGAAAGTCCTTGAATCATGAATAGGAGATGTGAAGGAGAAGTAAAGGAAGAGTTATTAGCATTACAAGTTCTAGACAGGGAACTAGAAAAAAGTCAGAACATGGCAATTTTCACATGTTCATATGAGAGTCCACTGGAATTTCTTGACAAGGGGGCTTCCAAAAGCATTCCTCTATTGGGTTCTTCCTCATTTTTCTTTTGTCTTCAAGGCTGGACTCTAGAGTGATAGATTCAGGATTTGCCTTAAGGTATTTTGATAGCTATTGGAGTGGTTAGAATCAGTGTCAGTTCCCTCTTAAAGCCTTGTAAATAGGGGGAAAAAACAAATTTATCCATCATTTTAGAACAATAGCTGGTTGTGTCCCTTAGCTACAGGTGGGCACTACAGTATTGGAGACCAAGATTTGAAGTCTTACATCTGAGCAGAGCTTAGGGCGATTTGACTGCGACATCTGTTACCCCATTTATCACCAGGGTTGAGTTGGCTGATCTGGCTGGCTAGGTGGGTGTCCCCTTCCTCCCTCAATGCTTCATGTACCTCCCTCCGGAAGCTGCACGCTCGGTTGAAGAGAGCAACCTTCCCTGATGGAGGAGGACCTGTCTTTGGTCAAGGGTATATGAGTAGCTGCGCTCCCCTGCTAGAACCTCCAAACAAACTCTCAAGAAAAGTAAATATTTTATACTGGGTAATAACACCACTGATTTTGATTTTGAATTTTTCCAAATCTTCTCACAAAACAAACTCAAACTAGAAAACAGAAATCATCTACAAGACATGTAAATAGCAAGCTATTTTGGTTTGTTACATTATGAGTGAGAAGGGTTAGACTACTGATAATCAGTGTGGTCTACTCTGAGACATTCAAATAAAATTCGTGGGCTTTAAAAGAAAAATAGATAATTTGTGCTTCCAAATAAAAAGTACTAGATCATTTGCAAAGGAAAGAGGATCAGCTTATTTACAGACCTACAGTTCTAGCGCCCACATGGAACCAGGGCTATGTGGCGAGGGCAGAAAAGCCCAGAGACATCCTACAGACCTCAGAACAAGAATTACCATGTCCCCACTGAAAGAACAAGTATCAAAATTAGAGCCATTGTGCTGGTATGTATCTGTTATTTCATCACCAAGTGAATCATGAATTTTAGGTCAGTCTGAGCTATAGAGTAAGACATGTCTCCAAAAATAATAATAATAGGAAAAGAAAAGAAACAAGAATTAAATTTGAAAATAATGGCTAACACCAAGAGAGATCTTGCACATCACAACAGTGGGTGATAACAAAGGTTCAGCTGTAAAGTATGAAGGGTGTGGGACTTTTGGAACCCATGGATTCTCAAAAGTAACCAGTCAAAGCTCTCATCCAGGAGTAAATACTGAGTTTAATAGTCTACACTGAGATGCACAGAAACAATAGTAACAAGAAACTGAAAATGTAGATTTAAAAGAGTGTGAGGGAAAAAAGAGTGTGTGGATGATGGGGGGGGCAAATCTGACAGGAAGTCACCCTAACTTTGTATGCTATACAGAAAGAAGAAAAAAGAGCTCTAGAAAGTTACAAATTGTGGATCATATCTTCTTTTAAACGGTCAGAAAAATAAATTTCACATAAAAGGGAGGATGACTGAAATCAGAGCACATGCGAAGTATCAAGAAAAGGAATAGCATCATCAGATAATGAAAGCATGCTACTCTAGATAAGCTGCCTAGACCTCAGTGGATGAACTTGCACTGAGGGACATCTGGGGACACTAACTTGACATGATAGGCCTTAACACAAATGACACAATGTATGAGTTCTGGTGGGGGGGTGGTATGGGAGTGTGCCAGTGGGGAAGGGGGTATAAAGATGATTATGATATTCTGTATAAAATACACAAAAAATCAATGAATTTTTTGTTTTAAATATGGTAAGTAAATGCACCTATAAGTCAGATGAGAATGGTGATATTTTCTTTCAAAAAATATCAAAGACATTAACAAAATGACATGAGACATGAAAGAACAAAACCTTGAATCAGAACAATTCAGAAGGAAGCCCTAGGACTCTGGGAATAACTGGAAATCTAAGAAAACACTTCTCAGAAATGGAAACAAAGCTCAAAGTAACACAAAAGTAAGTGCGCACAAACCACCGTGGCTGGACTAAAACAAGTTTTAAAAAAGCAACCGTCTACAAAGGGAAGAGGTGATTAAAATCAAGGGAAAATGAGAACAGTGGAAGAAAAGCTCAAACTATCATAGTTTATACTAAGATTCCCAAAGAAGAAACCCACAGCAAAGGCATGAATACCAAAAAGTACAGCTCAGGCTGGGGAGATGGCTCATTGGGTAAAGTACTTTCTGTGGAACCATGTCTCCTGCATTTGATCCCCAACACCCACTTAAATAGCCAAGCATGGCACACTTGACTGTAGTTTCTGTACTGCAGAGATAGAAACAGGACAATCACTGGGTCTCCCTGGCCAGCCAGTCTCGCCAACCAGTGAACTTCAAGTTCAGTAAGAAACCGTTTTGCCAAAACAGGATGGAGAGTGATAAAAACACTGGGCACTTGACATCATCATCCAACCTTACTTATCTGCACATGGGTGTGCACGCAGCATAGCTCTTCTCCAGACACAATTCAAGAAAACTTTCTTGAAATAACATCAATAAAAGTTCCAAATTGAGAGGGTACCAAGGACTACAGGGGAGAGAAAGGAGTTTAAATATAGAGGGGAGTGGAGGGTCAGGGATAAGAAAAACAAAATATCTGATTTTTTTTCACATGCAGATTTAACACTATATTGCTTTAAGAATATATATTGGCACTAAACACTCAGAGGAATGGAAGAGGAAAGGAGAAGAGATGAGAGGGGAGGGAGGGAGAGAGAGAATGAACTATTTGGGAAGAAGAAGGGATCATCAGGATATATGAACAGTTCATAAAAAAATACATTATGTTGTATGCCAAGTAAAAATAAGTCTATAAAGGAAAGGGTATCATGCCTATCTGAAAATATTAACCAAATGTGACCAATGATTAGGAATATTTTAGTAACAATTTTGGACTTTACAGTAAAGTTATTCTTTCATACTTACAGGAAAAATGACTAATATATAAAATTAAAAATTGAGATTATCAGACTTTTGACAGTAATGATCTGTAGACAGAAGAAAATGGACTCATATATTGATAATATTCAAAGACCATGTGAGTCAAGCATTTTATAACTTTCAGGAATAAAATTCCAAACAAATGGCTAGCAATGTGGTTCTTCCTGAAGAATCTACTCAAGAATGAACTTCTGTCAACCACTATGGGCTAATGAGGACAGTACTGGACAGCTTTATTCTCTGACAGTGTATATAGATTTTGTACCATATTTAAAATGAAAAATAATGAATGATTAACAAACTATTTATTTTTTTAATAATGAAATTAATAGAGCTGGTACTGCCACTGTAAGTACTGACATTCTGAAAAGTGGGGGAAACATGGTGTTCTATTTTAGCCTTGTCTTGTTGATGTGTTGTATGAAACTTTGGAGACATGAACAATTGTCCACTCCCCCAAGATAGGGCACCAATGACAGAAAAAGATAATTCCATGAAAGTACAACTTAGTGAACCAAAGAGTTTATTGGGGTTATTTAAAGGCGTGTGGGTCACGCAAAAGCAGCTGCATCACCAAAATCCCCATTTTAACCTGGGTGATGACTCATAGAACAGCAACCTCGGTTTTCTGCTCAACTTACATGCAGCTAGATGACTGGAGAGTCTCCTCCATACAGTTAGGCTGGTTGGAGAGTTTCCTTTAGGCAGCTTGGCTGATCCGATAGCGTCCTCCTGCAGCAGTTATTTGAGGCTTCTATAGCTTCATGGAGGGGCCTTGTGAATCTTATTCCTTACAAAAACTTCCTGAGACATACGAGTTGTTTACTTTCTGACTTTCCCTGAACCTCCTTCCTCTTTCCACGAGGGAATGCTTCAATGTCAGGAAATTCCAATACTTGAGAACCTAGGCCTGATGTCAGTGAAGTAGACCTTAATCCAATTAAAAAGTAGTTGGTTGCTCCTATAATACTTGTACTATTGTGCCACTACTATACTGGTTGGCATACCTTGCTAGGTTAGTTGTTAAGAGTTTTTAGGAGTCCCATATGGGTAAGGTTCATGCCAAATTTTCTCTTCAGGTAGCTTGGATAGCAACGTGCAGCACTATGAAAGCTAGCCAGTAGAAATGAGGCTTTGAAGTCAGCACCAGTTTGATTTTTCCTTCTTTGTTCTACAGTTCATGTATGTAATGTCTTCAGTGATTGGGTCTTACCAAGTTCTGGGGTAACCAAGAGAAGGGGCAATGGCCAATAATTGAGGGTCCAGATAGCTGGCCATTACGTGTATGACCTCAGCAGTGGTGATAGTGTGTGCGTAAGTACCAAATATGCTCAAGCCAGACAGAATCCCAGTACAGACATCAGAAAGGGGGTAAGAAACACTAACCCTGCCCGAGGAACTATTGATGACTGATAGCAGCTAGGAAGGAGAGGTTCAGTCTTGTTTAAGGGTGAGACTCTTGATAGGTTAACCAGTTGATGAACCCACCCCACACTAAAGGGCATTTGGAGACACAGACCTAGCTCTATAAATCTTAGTGTGTGTTTGTGTATGAGTGTGTGTATTATAGTATATATGTATATGGGTATGTGTATGTGTATATATAGTATATATATGTATGTATATTTAGTACAGGGTATTTGGATTGGGGATTAGTAAGGGGAAGTACAGATAAGGGAGAGGATCTAAATGTGATCAAAATTTATTGTCTGAAATTCACAAAATTTCTATTAAAAAAGAAAAAAGACATTTTAAAAAACCTTAAGATTCAGGATTCTTGGTTAAGGAGGAAAGGCATACACATATAAATTAGGAGAGATTGACTAAAACCTTATAGTTCTGAAGTTTAAATAGAATTGTGATGCACTCAACTCAAGAGGCATTTTACTGTGTTTGTCTGTACATGTATGTGTATGGGTGCATGTCTGTGTACATGTTTGTAGAGGCCAGATGGCAACCTTAGGTGTCACTCCTCAGGTACTGTCTATCTTTTTTAAGACAGGGTTTCTGACTGGCCTGCAACTCACCAAGTAAGCTAAGCTGGCCAGATAAAGAATCCTAGGTGTTGGCCTGTTTCTGCCTTCCCAGCGCTGAGATTACAAACATGCACAACAATACTCAACTTTTTATACGTGAGTTCTGGGAATCGAACTCAGGTCTTTGTACAGTTATCTTTAAGCCCCAGGAATATTTTACCTTGAACTCATAGGAAATTTCCAGGAAAATTAAAAGAATTAATCTTTTTGGATATGGATCAGAGATATCAAAATAGACACAAGAACGGATGAATTGGGTGATAATAGGGTTAATAGACGGACAGACATAGATGATAGACAGATAGATTTAGATAGATAGATAGATAGAGAGATGATAGATAGATAGATAGATAGATAGATAGATAGATAGATAGATAGATAGATAGATAGATAGGCAGATAATTGGTGCATGGGTAGATACTTAGGAATATTTGTGCATAAATTGATGTATACCCCCCACAACTTCCTAAGCTATTGAAGAAGTCCTGGAAGGAGTGATATCTGCATCACAATGAGCACAACTAGCATCCAGATCTTGGTTTCTAAAGATTTATTTAATTTTTAAAAATTAAGTGTATGTGTATGGGTATATGTATGCATGCGTGTATGGTGCCATCTGGGGACCAGAGCAGTGCATCAGATCCCCTGGAACAGAGGTTATAGGTGGTTGTGAGCTGTCAGACATGAGTACTGTCAGCATTGGTTCCCAGCACCCATCTCTTCGGGAGCAGTAGTATGCAGTCTTGTTTGCTGAGCCATCCTGCAGTCCCCAAATCTTGGTTCCTAAATAGCGTTCTCTCATAGAAGGAATGAAGCCACTTTACAAAAGAAGTTGTCAGTGCAGGTGAAGAAAAATGTAAGATGAAAATACAGTAAGTGTGTAGACTCAATGATCTAGTGTTTTTAGATAGAAAGGAGCGTGGGGGATGAAGAGGCACCTGACTGCAAGAGACTAAGGGCATTATCTTTAAAACCATGCACACAAACAACAAAAAGAAGTAACTATACTGTGGCGTTCTGGGTTGTGCATTTTGGAGATAAAACTATACATAAAAGCTGGAAGTATTTTTCATAAATGGCAGGATTCTGATTCCTTGAGAGAAAAGAGTGATTACTAGGCTTCCAGGGAAGCCAGAAATTATATTTGTTGACTTGTCAATGCCATGGCAATATGCTTCATAAGCATTTGAAGCTCTTTTCTATTTCTCCTGTATTTTACAATAAAATGATTTATTTTGTTTGCTTTTGGGTCATGCTGTTAAATAGGCACATTCCAGACATAAGAATGTAAAGAGACTAGAAGGAGAGAGGTATGAAAACCCAAGCCAGACAAAATCCCAGCCGGGGGGCGGGGCAGTGGATAGGAAGCGCAGCCCTAGCTGAGGAACTATTGGCAATCAATAGCTGCTGGGAAAGGGAGAGCCTGTTTTCCTTATGGATGTGCTGCCAGGTAGGTTGACCAGACTCTAGGAGTTAGAGGACATAAGGGTAGGAGGAAAGTAGGGATGGCCTTAGAAGGGCAGCAGATGGGTTTTGTGTCGTGATGGAAAGCTCCTGCATCTTGATGATATCAATGTTAGTAACTTTACCATGGTATTTTACTCGTTTGCAAGATATTATGCCATCATAATACTAGGCAAGAAAGCATACATAGGGTTTTCCTGTATTATTTCTTAGAGATGCACA
>NW_008353921.1:1299309-1301935 GCF_000622305.1 Nannospalax galili | reverse complement strand
CTTCCTGACCCTTCTCACACAAAAATAAATTTTAAAAAATTTAAAAAAATAGTTCTTCAAAGCATAAAAATTTTCTCCTTAATAATTGGTGGATGTGAAAAACATTACCATTGAAATCTACGTGATGACTTTATATCCATGCTTAGATGCCAAGGAGCTCAGAAAGTAACCGACTGTGACTAGTAATAATCAGATATAGAGATTAGAAACACATGTGCATTGTAGTGTCAATTGTATTAAAAATGAATTTTTCTGTATGAAACTGTATTTTAATAATGAAAATGGAGATCTTTTTAAAAGTTTAAAACCTCATTTAATTTTATGCCTTATGGGGGTATACGGAGTACAATATTGTATAACTGTATCAATTCAACTGTAAACCTAAAAATTTACAGCCAATTTTGAAAGAGATGCATCTTAGCTCTGGAAATTGTTATTGAATATGTCAGTGCTGAATGTTATTGAATATATGAAATGCTTCTTCTAATTATATGGTTATTAAATAAATAATTATAAAACCTTTATCTAGCTATATCCTATTTATAGAAGTCAGAAAGCACAAGATCATGGAGCAGTTGTGGAATAGGTAGAACAAGGAATACTGGGAAATATAACAGAAAGACCGGTTATAGGATGCCTCAGAGATGGCACTTAGGTTAAGAGTACCTGCTACTATTGTAGTGGGCCAGAGTTCCATTCCCAGCACCCACGTTGCAGCTCACAACTGCCTGTAACTCCCAGGGATTGTACCCCTTCTTCTGGCTTCCTAGGGCACTTGTGCACGCACACACACACACACACAGACACACACACACACAGAGAGAGAGAGAGAGAGAGAGAGAGAGAGAGAGAGAGATAATTAATTTAGAAGAAAGGTTATATTATCAGGCATTTGACCATTAAATGCTAACCAATGTTTGGTTCATCTTAAAAACATATTTCTTAGGTAGGTATGTCACTATTAACATACTTTTAAAAGTCCAAGGTAAAGGTTGTGGCAAGAAGGCTATGAAGGGTATGGTAAATGCATCATTTTGTGGTCAGTGTTGATGTGCCCTCTCTGAGCACGTTGATATAGAAGCACACAATTAGAAAGTACTCAGTAATTAGAACCTTCACATTCTTTCCAAGTGCACATGAGAATGTGTAAAAATTGACCATGTATTAGTCATGAATCAATTCTCAACACATTTAATTTGTCTCACAGAAACACTATTTTTTGACTATAAGATAATTGAGGTAAGATCAAGGAAAAGATAATGTAATGGCCATCATATTGCATGAGAACCCAGAGAACAACTCACAGTGAAAACTGGGAAATATTATATTTAGTATTCTGTTATAGTGAAATATATTATATAACATGAAATTCAGTTAAGAAAGAATTTAGGAGTAAAACTGAGCAATGAAATGTTTATGTTAACCATGACTTAAAGTTGAAAATTAATGGATTAATTATCCCACTTCAAAGACTGTGGAAGGGAAGAAATAATTAAAGGCAGAAATTAATTAAATGGAATAAAATATACAATAAAAAAGGCTGACAAAGTGAAAGTTCTAGAATAAAAGTTAAAATAAGTGAGAAACCTCTATCAAGATTATGTGAAAAAGAGAGATGATACTAATAAACTATCTTACACAAGAAAAGGAAAATAATTATAAATGCAATCATGATTTTTAAAAAGTTAATACTATATTCACTAGGCTAATTATCATGAAAAATAGGAAGTATGTCACAGGGGGGGTGCGTACTTGGGTATGTATTTTCTCTGGCTGTTCCTTTCTGTCCTCTGCTTCCTGTCTTGGTTGTGATATAAGTAGCCATCCTCCACCACATGGTCCCACCATCTTGATATTCTGCTCAAACACGGAAGGACAAACAATTATGTTCTGAACTCTCTAACACTGTGAGCCAAAATAAATATCTCTTTCCCAAAGTTGCTTCTGACAGGTACACATCAACACAAAGGTCATTAATACAGTCTTGTGGAGTTACCTGTAATCCGAGCTGAGGCAGAGAGATTGTGAGTATGAGGGTAACCTGGGCTACATAGTGAGTTCCAGGCCTGACTGAGCTAGTGAGACTCTGTCTCGACAAACAAATTAGTGAACATGCACAATAAACAAAGAGAAATAAGGCAACAAGAAAAAAATAAACAAGAAAAGTCCTACCACCTTTAAACATTACCCTATGATAAATAATTAGTCCTTGCTCCAACATTGCAGGTGCAAATAGTTTAATAGGCAAGATTTACCAAATACTTGAAGCATGGGAAATTCTAGTCTTAACCTAAAACCTTACAGAGAAGAGAAATAGTGGAAAGTTTTCATGATCAGTTTTACTTAACAAATAGAACTTTGTGCCAAAAGTAGAGAAAAACAGTTTTTTTTAACTTTTACAAAAACTTTATGAGAATTTCATACATGCATATTAGGTGTTTTGATCAAATCCATGCCCACTCTCTCCCTTCCAACACCTCCCATTTCTCCCCATCACTTTTTTCTGACTTTTCTTCCTTCCTTCCTTCTTTCCTTCTCCCCCCTCTTTCTTTTTGAGACAAGGTCTCATGTAGCCCAGGCTGGTCTTGAACTCACTATGTAGCTGAGGATGCTCCTGATCCTCCTG
>NW_008353921.1:1263944-1299229 GCF_000622305.1 Nannospalax galili | reverse complement strand
TTTCTTTGGGGTCTTTTTACCCTAACTGCCTAGCCAATTCCTACCTCCTATTCTTATCACATCATCCTCTGAAGGGGTTACCCAAATTGCCAATAGGGAATATGGATGTAGACCACTCTGTCTTCTTCCATGCTGAACAGGGACGCAGGGTGAGGCAATTGGAGTACCCATTCAGTGGGTCTATCTAAAAGACTCCCAAATTGCATAACTCTTATCTCTTAGGGGAAAAGAAAGTCCTTGAATGATGAATAGGAGATGTGAAGGAGAAGTAAAGGCAAGAATAATTAGCATTACAAGTTCTAGTCAGAGAACTAGAAAAAAGTCAGAACATGACAATTTTCACATGTTCATATGAGAGTCCACTGGAATTTCTTGACAAGGGCTTCCAAAAGCATCCCTCTATTGGGTTCCTCCTCAATTTTCTTTTGTCTTCCAAAGCTGGACTCCAAAGCTGGAGTGATGAATTCAGGATTTGCTTTCAGGTATTTTGATAGCTGTTGGAGTGTTAAGAATCAGTGTCAGTTCCCTCTCAAAGGCTTCTAAACAGGGCAAGAAAACAAATTTATCCATCAGTTTAGAACAATAGCTGTATGTCTGAGGAGCACTTTCTGCTTAGAAATAAAATCATCAATGAGAAATAATTGACTAAATACCGTTTTATATGGACTTAAGCCTACTGTCTGGGAAGAGTAATCCCTTGAACTCTTAAAGAAATATACTGATGACTTTACTCTTTGGTTGTACTTTCCTTTTGGGTGTTTAAGACCATACGGTTGGCCCAAATAAATCAATTTATTTTTACACTTAAGGTCATATGAAAATCTGTTCCTCAGAGGTCCAGTGACACTGCTTGGCCCTCCTTTAATAAATGAGCACAACTGTCAACAAGCCCAATTTTGACTATGTTTAGCGACCAGGCTCAGCTCAAGTCGTGATGCTGGAGAAAGACAGTATTTAAATGAATGTAAAACTCTTATGAATATCCAGAATCTAAAAGTTTATTAGCAAAAATTTGTGGGAGCCAGTCATCTACAATATACTCATAATGACTCTTGAAAATTCACTCCCAGGATGCTAGCTTATTTATGGGGATAAAATAGTAAGATTAACAGAGAACTTACAAAGTTTCTATAATGAGAATTATTGAAATCTCAAGCACTGGTTATAGTGGGCTCCATTTGGAATTCTATGTTCTTTTTTGTTTTTTAACTTTATTTAGATAATTTCTTACATGAGCAGTGTATTTGTCTTATTTCCATCCTTCCCTGACCCCCTCCAGCTCCTCGAATGTACCCCCCACTCCCTCTCAGTTTTCTTTGATTGTTTTTGCATTTACACACACACACGTGCACACACACACACGCACACATGCACACACAGTCCATTAGTGGTACTCTTGTCTCTTGTGTGCCTGTGTTTATGGCCTCCCACTTGGAATGAGGTAACCTCTCAGTGAGCTAGTCCTTGGAGAAAACTGCTTTTTCTGCCCTCAGCATCCATTGATTTCCTGTAACTCTTCATCGTGAGGTGGCGCTACCTGAAATTTTCTCCATATACTTTGGTATTTCAACTGGTTTTGTCATTACGTAGATCTTGTTAGACTACCATAAAGTGGAGGCTTTATTAGTGCAGCTTCCCTATCATGTCTAGAATGCTTTATTTTGTTCCTCTGGCTCTTTCTTTCTGGCCCCCTTTCCATGGTGTTCCCTGAGCCTTCCGTGTAGAGGTTGTACTGTAGATGTGTCATTTAGGACTGGGCACCTCACAGTCACTTATTCTCTGTGTTTGACCAGTAATGGAACTTTGTAATAGTCTCTATCTGAGGAAAAAAAGAGAGCCATTTTTGCTGAATGGCAAGAGGTGCACTTGTCTATAAATACAAAGAGATGTGTTAAGGATACAGTAAGAAGTTACATTGGTCTAGGGAAGTGACAGAAGTAATTCTTCTCTAGGGTCTGTGACCTCTCCAGCCATGTGCACTTGGCTATGTTTACAGTGCCATTTGACAGCTGCTGATTACCCCAGAAGACAAAAGTGCCACTACTGCACCAATAGAGAGTATTTGCTGGTCTGGTCATTGTGCTTTGTAGGCTTTACAGCTGGGTGGGATAATTGTTTTTCTTTCTTAGCAGTTTGCATATCTTTTGACACTATGACAGTTAGTCATGGGGAGGCTTCTAGGGCAGTTCCACCTCCATTGCTCCAAGTCCTGTGTTTGAAGTATATTTTGTCTTTAGCCAAGTTCTGCGAGACAATCAAAGGCTGTGACAATAGATTGCATTATTTTTGAGAATCTCCTTGACTAATCTGACCACCAACTTGAAGGCACTGTGATATTTGTTATGTAGTCTCCAGATATACATATTCACTCACATACTATATGTGCATGTTTCAGTAGGTTTATTAAATACTACATTTCCCTTTGGCATTTATACCACTTAGGCATTATTTATCTCTTCTCTCCCCCTCTATAGCTTAGCTTCCCACTTCCATTCCCTGTTGAAGTACCCACCATTTTTCTCATTTGCATCTTGATTAAGCCTGTCTCCCACTACCCCTCTCTCTCAAGCTCCCCCCCTTCAGAGTTCCTTTCCATTTATCTGACTCCTGTGGTCACATCAGGATATATACTCACATCTAAGGATTTGGAGCTAGTATTCATGAGAGGGAACGTGTGCCCCTTGTTTTTCCGAGTCTAGGTTGCTTCACTTAGTATAACAGTATCTAGTTCCACCTAGTTACCTGCAAATTTCATGATTTCATTTTACTTTACTGCTAAAAAGAACTCCATTGTAGAAATGTACCACATTTTCTTTAGTTGTTCATTGGATGAGGGACATTTAGGTTGTTTCCCTTTCTTAGCTGTTGTGAAAAGGCCAGCAATGACCATGCCTAATCAAATATCTCTAGTAGGGGATCAAGTCCTTTGGGTATGTGCCAGGAAGTGGTATAGCTGGATCGTATGGTAGATCTAGTTTTAGTTTTTAAAGAGTTCTCCACACTGGTTACCATAATGGCTACACCAATTTGCAGCTCCACCAGCACTGGGTGAGGGTTCCATTTTCCATGCATTTGGTGGCATTTGTTTTCTTAATCTTAGCCATTCTGTTTGTGGCAAGATGAAATCTTAGTTTTAATTTGAATTTCCCTAATTACTAAAGATATTGAACACTTTTAAAGATATTCTTAGCCATTTTTATTTCTCCTTTTGAGAACTCTTCATTCAGATCCGTAACCCATTTTTTGTGTGTGTTTTTGAGACAGGGTCTCACTTGTAGTCCCAGCTGGCCTGGAACTCACTATGTAGGTAGGCTAGGCTGGCCTTGAACTCACAGAGATCCTCCTGCCTCTGCCTCCCAATTTCTGAGACTAAAGGCATGCGCCACCATACCTGGCTTGTAACCCGTTTTTTATTGTGTCATATATTTACTTGATTCTTCATTTTTAGAGTTCTCTGTGTATTCTGGAAATTAATTCTCTGTCAGATATGTAGCTGGCAAAGATTTTCTCCCACTCGCTGGGATTTTGCTCCATTTGATTGGTCAGAGAAAACTCAAACTCTCATGAAGATTGAATTGAAAAACTCAGTAATTCAATTAGAAAAGACAGGAGAAAATCTTACCAAATGAATTAATCAAATGGAAAATAGAATATAAAGTCTTAAAGACAAAGTTGGAGACTTGGACTATTCAAGCAAAGAATATGAAAATTTAAAATAAACAAAGGAATGGAATATGCAGGAACCCCAGGACACCTTGATAAGACTAAATCTATGAATTACAGGCATAGAGGAAGGAGAAGAACCTCAGGTCAATGGCACTGACCAGGTCTTCAACAAGGTTATAGAAGAAGTACCCCTAGATTAAGGAAAGATACATCCTTACAGATCCAAGAACCACACACAGAACACCAATTAGGCCCCGAAAAGAAGCTCCCCGTGGAATATCATAGTAAAAACACGAAATATGCCGAATAGGGAGAGGACACCGAAAGCTGCAAGAGACAAAAAAAGGTACATGTAAAGGAGAACCAGGGAAAACCGGAATAACAGCTCTTTCTTTCAGTGCAAACTATAAGAGCCAGAAGAGTCTGGAATAATGTATTCCAAGTTATAAATGACCACAGATGCCCACCAAACTATTTTATCCAGCCAAATTGTCTAACATAGTTGAAGGAGAAATAAAAGTCTTCCATGATACAAACAGGCTGAAAGAATTTATGCCCATGAAACCAGTCGTACAGAGAATAGTGAAAGCAATATAAAGGACTGAGGAAGAAATAACCACACCAAAGAGGCTATGGAAAGAAGACAAATGAAGCTAGAACTGTGGAAAAACAAAACAGGACTAAGAACACAACAGAAAATGACAGTAACCAACACATAACTTTCAGTGATTCTGAATTCTACAAGAGAGTCTTAAGTTGATACAATTACTTAATGAAGCAAAATCATGTCAGAGTCTACAAAACTGATTATAACATAAATCTATACAGCAAGGGAAGTGAAAAATCATACCCAGATAGTTTTGCCTCAGAAAAATGTAATGTGTAAGCAAGAAACTAGCATAACAGGATGCAGTCTAGATAATTTCCTAAGTGTCAAAAGACTCAAAAGTCATCTGTAGCAAAAGCCTCCGTGTTTGAGTGGCCATCTTCCCAAGGGTCTGCCCTGGGTGGCAGTGGGTTCCTTTTAGGATTATGTTGAATTCTACTAATTATACTACTTACATGATTCTGTGCTCTTTGAAAATTCATAAAGCTGCACATATATGACTTGTGCACATTTGTGTACATTGTATTTCAATAAAAAGATTATTGAAAAAGTCAATTGCATTTCTATGCCCCAACTGCAAATAGAAAAGGTATTAAAATGATAATAAATATAAAAACAAAATATAATTTCCTATGGTTGAACAATAACACATATACATGATTTCTGTGAAGAAATTTATGAAGTTATATTGGAAGGCATTAAATGTACTTCAATAAATAGATTTAATATTGGATAAAAAGGCTTGATTTGCTATAGATATCAGTTCTTTCCAAATGAATCTACATATTACAAGGCAATTAAAGTAAAAATTCCCCATGAAATGTGCAAGGAAGATTCTCTCATTTATGCAGAAGATATCTAAAAGGAGAAACTGGGCTTAGAATATTGCTCATGGGTGGAGTGTCTGACATCTGCAAAACCTTGGGTTCAATCACAGCACTACAAAACAAAGAAATAAGGAAAGTAAGCTAGTGCGTCAAGGAGGGGATATTAGTTACTTTTCTGGTTCTGTGATAAAACATCCTGACTAAGGCAACTTACAGAAGGAAGAGTTTATTTGGCTTAAGTTTCTAGAAGGAAAAGAGTCCATCATGAAAGGGGAGCCATGGCAGCAGGTGGCTGGGGCAGAAAGCTGAGCACTCACACCTTCAAGCTGACTCAGGAAACAGAGAGAGAAACTGGAAGTGGGACAGGGCTATGAACTCTCAGAGCACACCCCCGTGATGTCCTTCCTCCATCAAGGCCTTACCTCCTAAGCCTCCACAAACAGGGCCACCACCTGGGCCAAATGTTCAAGTACTTAGAGCCTATGGAAAACATTTCTCAGTCAAACCACCACACGGGATGGGAGTGGGGGATTGTCTCCTCAGTAATAAATATATACTGTATGTTATAGAGTTTAAGAGTATGATTTTGTTATATGGTTTGACAAGGAAAAAAACAATGAAGTCCAGGGCATGGTGGTGCACGCCTGTAATCCCAGCACTTGGGAGGCAGAGGCAGGTGGATCTCTGTGAGTTCAAGGCCAGCCTGGTCTACATAGTGAGTTCCAGGCCAGCTGGGGCTACAGGGAGACTCCGTCTCAAAAAGGCCAAAAAAAAAAAAAAAAAAAATCCCAAAAACAAACAAACAAAAACTAATGAAGTCCAAAAAGAGTCCCATATAACTACAGAAGTGTTTCATAAATTGTTTGTGCATAAACCTGTACAGCATTGGTATAACTGACTATGCACATAGAAAATGGACTGGGATTCAATCACTTACCATACACAAAACTAATTTCTGATAAATTAACACATATATTAAAGAAAGAGCTTCTTATTTAATGAAAATATTTTGATGTGAGAGAGACAAATTTTTAAACACACACATATGTATGTGTATGCATCTGCATATAAAATTACATTAGTTTTTTGCCTTGGTAGTGGAACTAAATACCTGACAGAAGCAACTTAAAGAGATTTTATTTTAGGTTACAGTTTCAGGGCACAAGGAAGGCACAGCAGCAGGAGCTTGAGGCAGCTGGTCACCTTGCATCTGCAGTAGGAATCAGAGAGAGAGAGAGAGACAAGTGCAGATGCTCAGTTCACTTTTGCCTATTTATTGCGACTAGGACCCCATTGAATGATGTATCCCACAGCTAGAGTGGATCTTTCTGCCTCAGTTAACCTAATCTTCAAACTTCCTAACAGACATGCCTAGAGTTAGTTTCCTAGGTTACTCTAGATCTTGTCAACTTAGCAATCAACATTAACCATTTTACATAAAGACAGACAGACGATAGACACACACACACACACACACACACACACACACACACACATGCGTGCGGTAGACTATCTGGGAAAAGGAAAGAGACTAGCAAGAAGAGGGTGGGGAATAGGAAAGAAGTGAATATGGTCAAGTACATGATATACTTGAATGGAAATCTCTTTGTTTTCTTTTCTTTCTTGAGACAGTGTCTACCTGTAGCCCCAGCTGGCCTCAAATTTGCTATGTATACAAGGCTGGCCATGATCTCACAGATATCCAACTACTATTGCTTCCCGAGTGCTGGAATTAAAGATGTGCACTACCTCATCTGGCTCAGAGTGAAAATGTCTTTATGAAACACTTCCCTACGTACAATGAATATATGCCAATTAAAAACAGTCATACAAATGGTGATAAATTCAACTATGTTCTAAACTCCAAGTTTTGTGTTCCGCAATAGGCACCCCAATTCAATTGGAAAAGAGAAGGTCTATGCTGGTTTAAAACTGTTGCAACATATAAATCCAAACAAAATAAGTATCTAGAATAAATGAAAGACTTCAGTGAGTCAGTTTTAAAAGGCATTAACAAAGAAAAATGAACCAAGAAAAGACATTTCAGAAAGTGTGAATGATCACAAAAATGGAGAAACTGTGCTAAAGTGTCAGGAGTAGATGTTAAAAAAATACTACAGGTTGTGATTTCACATCCTCCCTGCAAAGCATTAGAAAATAGTTTGACATAGTGAAACATGATTAAAGACATGGAATATAAATTGTAAAACCACTGTAAGTAAAACTAGCATTTGATCATAAAGCTACAGATTAATGTGGCTCTTCCGTGCTGTAATTTCCGTTCTTAACTACCTGACCAGATCAATTCTCATTCATGTGTATCATGGAATATGCACAACAATATTTTTAGAAACTTCTTTGTTCGAGCAAAATTTGGAATCAATCCAAATGGCCCATCAGGAGTAAAGTGGATAAATAACTTGTGATATTTACACTCAATAGGATACTATACAACAGTGAAGATGAAAAAAATGGATGAATTCCAAACACACTGCTGAGAAAAAAAATAAATTAAAGCATAAGGCATGCACCATGATCCCTATTAAATAATGGCGAGAGCATCACTGGGCATTGCTTATGTATTTAACCACTAGATGATTAATGTAAAACTTAAAATTTATGTTTCCCTCAAAGAAGGAAACGTGGTTATACAGTAGCAGAAGGCAGAAATTAGACTTTAGAGGTACTGACAGTGTTTGTTTGTCTTTTTATAAATGGCACATCATGGATGCGCTTTTATATAGATCTTTATTTTTATTTTATGTGTATGAGTGTTTTGCCTGAAAGTATGGAAGTACACTCATTCATTCAATGTTATGTGGGTCAGAAGGCCTCGGATCCCCTGGAACTGGAGTTATGGATGGTTGTTAGCCACCATGTGGGTGCTGGAAACTGAACCTAGGTCTTCTGCAAGAGCAGCCAGGGCTCCTAACTGCTGAGCCATCTCTCCAGCCCATGGATGCTCTTTTTATACTTACTCTGTACACCTTATATACCGTGAATATCCTAGCATCTGCAAATGTAAAAGAATTATAACAATGAAAGGATGACTTTCAACTGAAAGAGAAAATCAACACCACAACTGCAGAAGACAGAAAGTGGCAAAGGAAACAACATATACCCACTCAGTGGTACACAGCAAAAGTAGTGTACTAGTGGACTTAATTTGTACTCTCTCATGAATCGAGCAAAGAAAGTAGATGATAGCATCCAATGTTTAGCAAAATAAGAAAATATACAAAAGGTAATGGCTTTTCCAAGAAAATGACACTACTACTGACCCAATGGATTTACACCTGGAGAACAGGAAAAATAATCCATGCAGAACATTTGAAAGTCTTGTTAACAAGGGGATAGTATAGCATCGCAAGAAGACTGAGGTACTTTGGAGTACAGTGACAGATTCAGAGTGATTTCCTGGTTTATTAGTTACTTTCCTGTTGCTGTGATAGAAACACTGGCCAAAGCAACTTATAGATGGAAGCGTTTATTTGAGCTTATGGTTCCAAGGGGCAAGAGTCCATCATGATGGGGAGGCGTGGTAGCAGAAGTGGCTGAAGGAGGAGCAGAAGCTAAGCTCTCACATCTTCAAGTGGCACAGGAAGCAAGAGAGTAACTTGAGATCTGGCAAGGCTTAAGAACTCTCTAAGTCCATCCACAGTGACATGCTTCCTCAAGGATAACCACACCTTCTAAGACCTCCCAAAACAGCGCCACCAACTGGGGACAAAATGTCCAAATACTTCGAGCCTATGGGAGACATTCTTATTCAAACCATCACAACTGGATACATTGCTAGTTTTAAAAAGCAAAAAAGCAAAGTTACACAGTCAATCTCTATCCATGTTTTAAAAAGTCAAAATAACATGATACTTAAGAGACAAGCAGTGAAGTGTTGTAGCTGAGATGATATGTTTGTGTCCAGTTCAATTTTTAAAGTACTCAAAGTCTTTAAAATTGCCAGTATTTGGAGACAGAGGGCTGGCTCAATTGTTAGAGCATATACTGTTCTTATCTTTTCTTTCATTTAATTTTTGCAATATTCATAGAATAGAATTTGATGGTATTTAGATCCCCTCCCTTATCCTTACCTCCTCTTATTGCCCCCTGCTCAATTAAATGTACCCTAATACACACACACACACACACACACACACACACACACGTATACACACACACACACACACACAGACACGGGTCCATCCATTGGAGCCTGATTAACCTTAATAGAGGCCCATGCTTGAAAGAGACTGTCTCTGCCCCTCCCAGAGGCCATCCATTGTCACAGTTTCCTTAGATGTGGTTGGATCTTCTACCCCACGTCCCCGTGTCTATACTGGGATTTTTTTCCGTTTGGAGCTTACATGGGACTTGTCCATGCTGTCACCATTGCTGTGAATTCCTTTGAGTAACTGTCCAGCTGTCTGGAAGACTCTTGTTTCTTTTAGTCAACTATCACCTCTGGTTCTTACACTCTTTCTGCCCCCTCTTCTGCAATGATCCCTGAGCCTTTGGGGGGCAGAAATTTGATATAAGGATCCTAAAAGAGCATGTACTGTTCTTGCAGAGGATCTGAGCTCTGATGGACTGTAACCTGAAACTGTGAGCTGAAATAAGCCCTTTCTTTACTAAAAAAAATCTAAGCACGTAAAAACATTTGTAAGTTTCTTAATAAGTTCAACATATATGACTATGTAACCTAGAAATCCAACTTCTACATATTTTATAGTAAAGAAATGAGAAATTATGATCACATAAAAATACATACATGAATGATTATAGCTGCTCTATGTATAATAATAATTTTTGTTTTCGAGACAGAGCCTCATGTAGCCCAGATTGGCTTGGAACTCACTATGTGGCCAGTGATGTCCTTGGATGATTAAATAAGCTATGTTGTGTTTTTCTTTTTTGAGATGAAGTTTCACACGAACAAAGTACAATCTAAAAAGGATGACTGTTGTATGATATTCCCACAAAGGAAAATCAGAGTACTTCCCAGCTTGAGAGTGGGGACAGTAGGAATGCTGACTGTGAAGGGAGGTTTTTGTTGTTGTTGTTGTTATAGAGATGTAGCTGTTATATCTTGATCATGATGGGTGTAGTGATTTGAATAAGAATGTCCCCCATAGGCTTCAAGTATTTGGACATTTTGTCCCCATTTGGTGGCACTATTTTGGGATGTTTTAGGAGATGTGGCCTTACTGGAGGAAGCATGTCACTGGGAGCGACCTTTGAGAGTTCTTAAGCTTTGCCTGATTTCCAGTCTCTCTCTGCTTGCTTGTGTGAAGCTGTGATCGCTTGGCTTTCTGCTGTGGCCGCCTCTGCCACCATGCCTCTCCTGCCATTATGGACTCTAATCCATCTGGAATTGTAAACCACATAGGTTCTTCTTTCTTTAAGTTGCCTTGGTCATAGTATTTTATCACAGTAACAGGAACATAACTAATACAGTTGGGGTCATATGAAATGTACATATGTTTCAATATTCACAGAACTGTGCTCACCAATATAAATATTTTAAAAAACACACACATTTATCCTTAAGTACAGAATATCTCTCGACAGTTGCACTCTAATTATTTTCTTTGTTGTCTCCACAGAGCAAAGCAGAACACAGAACTCAGCTCAGAGCAAAGGCTAGAGTAGTGTCTTGTGCTACTTACCCATTTAACCTTCAGAATTTATTTCACTCATGGTTAACATACTTTGAAGAATCATGTATAATTTCCACAAAATTAAATTTTGTTGTCGTGCTGGGCATGGTGGCACATGCCTGTAGTCCCAGCACTTGGGAGGCAGAAGCAGGTGGATCTCTGTGAGTTCAAGGCCAGCCTGGTCTACATAGTGAGTTCCAGGACAGCTGGGGCTACAGGGAGACCCTGTCTCAAAAAGACCAAAAAAAAAATTTTTGTTCTCAAAATTGGAGATCATAGGGCTGGGGCTATAACCCAATAGGCAGAGCGTTTATCTAGAATACACAAAGCCTTGGGTTTGATCCCCAGGTATGATGGTGCACACCTGCAGTCCTACCACTCAGGAACATCCATAGCTACATAGTGACTTATAGACTAGTCTGGGCCACATGAGGCTCTGTCTCAAAACAACAAAACAAAAAGAATGGAGACTAATGGAGATTGCCGTGGAATATCTCTGTCACTGGTAGAAACTTGGTCTAGATTTAGAAAACAGGAGTTCATTTTGCAAAACATGAAGTCTTAACAGGTACAGAGGGGCATCAGCTTGCTAAGTCCTTTCTATAAAAATATAGGCAACTTAGCAGTTATTTCCCAGTGGCACCAAGGTTTTGGCAGTAGTTATTATGTTAGGTGTAGCCTGAACTCCAGATAGATGCTTTGTCATCGTTCTCCAGCTCCTAGTTAGAGAACATTCTGGAAATAATTACATCAATACTTGACTAAGAATACATTTCATTCAACTTATTGGCCGTAGCTGCTGACAAAATGCACACCAAGAGTTCTCCATGCAGTTGGCGAAACGTTTAGTTATCTCTGGATAAGACCCAGTCTCTGTCCTGGCGTCATTCTAACCTCTCTTCCCTTGTGGTTTGAGTTCTGCTTCCCCCAGGCTTCCCACTGACGTGTGGGGTCCCCTCAGCCAAGATGCTTCTGTTGTTTCAGGACTCTGCTCTTATCCTATAGCAGTCAAGGTCTTTATTGCTGCTACTTAAAGATCGTTTTAAATTCTGAATTTTCATTGCTGCTCTAGCTGAGAGACATGGCTGTCCTCGATTTTTTTTTTTTAATGAAACAAATAGAGGGAAATGGCATCCTGACTTCCAGGCCCCACTGCTCTCCTTCTGGTCTTTATTGGTTCATCTTCTTTACCCCTTTTCTTCCCTCTTGTCTTGTTTCTAGCTGAGTAAGATAATGAGAAAGTTTGCTTTATTCTGTCTTTTGGGGTTTGGAAAAATTTCTCTCTTTTGGGAATCTGAGTTCTTTGGTAAATATCTTGGCATGTCTTGTGTGAACATTGAATACCCTCTTTCTCTTACTTGTACGGTTCTTTTTTTTATTTTATGTGTATGAATGTATTACCTGCATGTAGGTAAGTGCAATCATGCCATGCAATACCCGCAGAGGACAGAAGAAAGCATTGGATACCCTAAAACTGGAGTTATGGATGCTTGTTAACCTCCATGTGGGTTCTGGGAATCAAACCCGGGTCCTCTGAAAAAAAGCAGCCAGTGCTCTTAACCTTTGAACCATCTCTCCAGCTCCCCTGTATAGAGGTCTTAAAAATACATTATAGGGTATGAATTCAAAGGAAGAAAAAGCTGTATATAAGTTTAAAAAATACCCTGTCTTATCTCCTTCCCATCTCAGTCATGCCCCCCTCTTCCCTGCCAGTCCCTGTCCTAGATTTCTGATTTACAGTTTTGTTTTGTAGGGGATTTAGTTTGCTCAGGGCTATCTGTGGGACTACTAGATAGGAACTATCCACTGGAGCCTGGTAAGGTCACCCAGGATTCCACAACTGAAGAAAATGACTCTCTCTGTGTGAACCTATCAGTAAATAGTTTGACAGTAAGGCCTGGGGACCCTGAACCCTTCCTTAATTTATGCCTGATTGTGGTGGGCCCCTTCTTATACATATGCAGTATCAGCATCCACTGCTCTGAGTTCATGATTACACTGGCTGGGTCTTACCCAGAAGATCTAATTTTGCAGCCCTCTGTCTATCTCAGGCTCCTACAGTCTTTCTGTTCCTCTTTTGCCATGTTTCCTGAGGCTTGGTAGAGATGGTACTTATGTCTTGTTTAAGGTTCAGCCCTCACCCGTCACTTACTATCAGTACCTTGTGCAGCCTTGAGTCTCTGTATTCACCCTTGATAACTGGGGGAAAAAAAAAAAAAGTTTCTCTGAATAAGCCTTTGTCACTGGGTACAAACAAATATTTAGAAAGAAAGTCGATGCTACATAAATTTAGCTAAGCAACCGTATCCAGCCCTCCTATCCCTGCCCTAGTGCTATGACTCTAACCATAGGTTTTTGGCCAATTTATGGTACCAGGAATGAATTCTCTCCTTTGGAGCAGGTCTAAAAGCTATTCCTAGGAGCCTTGGATTATTAAAATCTCCAGTGTTGGGGGTGGGGCACCTACATATGAGGTATTGTTGGTCAATGAGGCTCCAGAGACCCCTAGAGGCTCTTGCCATTCCCCTTGGTTGCCCTTCAGAACTAGATGATAAGACCCTTTTGCTGAAGACACCACATGCCTTGGCTGTATGATAAAAATAAATAAAGGTGGCTGGGCATGGTGGTGTACCCCTTTAATCCCAGCACTTGGGAGGCAGAGACAGACGGATCTCTGTGAGTTCAAGGCCAGCCTGGTCCACATAGTGAGTTCCAGGCCAGCTGGGGCTACTGGGAGACCCTGTCTCAAAAAAAGACCAAAAATAAATAAATAAATAAATAAGGAACTGAACTGGAAGCTTCCTCTCTACTTCCTAGCTTTCATAATTCTAGAAGGTGCTATGCAGGCTGATGGGAGAGGAAGGGAATCAACAGCCTTACCCAGCTGTGAACCCTGTGAACTACAATACCAACCTGCCTGGCAAGATGTGTCCACTTGGACAACAGTGGCATGATTGTTGTGGCAGCAACTAACTACTCTGTGTAGATAAGGTTAACCCCCAAAAGGAGTGTATTATGAAAGAAGCAATGAAGATTATGCAAGAAAGATTCAAGCTATAAATAATTGTTCCAAGGCAACAAAGGGCCCCAGGCATCCATTATTCTTCACAGCTTTAACACTGTCAGTTCTTCCTGGGGCATTTTGAAAGGTATCGTGTATTAGAAATAGATAATGGAACCATGGAATTGTGATGCTGCTGTTATGAAGAAAGGTAAAACATTTGCCCCCACACTTCCAAGTTCCTCTGAAGTCTTTGTTTCATGTGCATGATAAAATCAAACTGGAAGCAAACTTTTGTCCTTCCTCTCCCAGTTCTGTGCTCAGCAAAATATGGAATATACTTACATTCTCAAATCCTTGAGTTTTTTAAAGACACTCCTCTATTATAGATACGTCTATAACAGAGTTATGAAAGAAGATGGCACGAAACATCCAGCTGCAAGTAAAGATGCCTACCTTCTGTTTGTATCCATGACCAGAGGTCCCAGGCTACTATGTTAGGATTAATCACACCTGAGTCCTCCTTCCAGGAAGGAGTAGTTGAATACCAAAACATGGAAAACACTAATTATGTGAGAACCTCCTCTCTGTAGGTGTTCAACCCATATTTGCTAAATAAATGGGAGATGATAGTATTTTTCCATCACTTCAGTCTATAAAATGACAGGTACAACATGTTGCCTCATTTTACAGACAGACGAACTTAGATTCAGAATGATTTGTCTTCAACAATGTAATTAGAGAGAATCTGACTTATTTTTTTTTAAGCCTGAACTGTTTGCCAGAGTGATACGCAGTAGTATAATTAAAGGCCAGTTCTATACCAGGAACTGAGACGTGAATGTATGAAACAGTACCCTACAAGGCAGTTTGGCTAGAGGCAATTTAAGTCAAAGGACATATGTAAAGGGCAGGCATAAAACATGTAGCTGCCAAAATTCCCAGTCGAGCAACCAGGACTCAAGTACAAATGGGCTCATGGGACCAATAACAAAACCAGAAACTCATCTATACAGAGGGACCTGGATCTGAGCTGCTCTAGGAAGCCTGTTTGGGTTCTAGTTCCAGTTCTGCTACTTATTAGTTACAAAGTGATGAGCAGGTTGCTTAACGTCTCTCTTTGCCCTTTAGTTCACTTATTATAAGCTAGAGGTATTCAACACATTGAACATTTGCACTGAAGAGTAAATGAGCTAATATTTATTTGTAAAATCACTTATAATGGTTCCCTGTGCCTAGGAAAAGCTGTTAGTTACTTTTTAGCATCTTTCTGTTGCTCAGGTTTATGAAGAATCCATTTATGCCATTTTGCAAATATTCGGCTCAAAAGCCTGTTACTAACACTCTCATACACAGCTTGGATTTGAACCTGCACTGACTTACCTGAGAAGCCAGGTCTTATTTCCCCACACCCATGTTCTTGCATGTAGTTTTCATTAGACTCAACCTTCAGGACCCACCTTTATACTTGGCAGACACTTCGAATCCTCAAACCCCAAAGAACGGGATTTTGAGAATTCTACCTTTTGTTTTTCTTTTCCCTCATATACCCAAAAGTCACGATTAAAAGAAAATGGGAAGATAATGCAGCACACACATACACACACACACATATAAAGGCTAATTACTGATTTTATTAAAAACATCTATCATACAGCCACATAACCATTGTTATTTCAAGCCTGGGAATACAATGCGCACTATTAAGCCATTTGATGATTAAAGATAAAAGCATGATTAAATATGTTAATGAAAGTAACAGCCTGCATCAAGATGCACACCACACACATCAACCTCAGAGAGATCAGGCCACCTAAATGATCCCTTTGTGAACTTCCTCTTCAACCTGTTTTCCAGCAAATTAGTTATTTTGTGCTAAAAACAAAATCCTGTGAGTAATGACATTCTATGTGATCTCTGGGGCTGGCTGGCTACCCTGGCCTCCTGCCCTATGGCTGCTGTTGCAACCGATTTTCATTCTCTTCTTAGTGGAATTGGAAACCAGGCCCCTGGCATTCTCTTACTAATTTCGTCAATTCTCAAGTCCAGAGGGGCAGGAACACAATGTAAGCAGGAGGGAATTAATGTTTATCAAGTCTCGATTGTTGGCCAAGCCTCATGCTGGGTACTTCATGCGTTAAGACATTTGTTCTAATTTATCCTGTTTCAAGCCATATCACTGACCTGTTTTTACATAGAAGACTTTAAGAGTTTAAAAAATGTTAACTACATTAGTGGGATAATCATTACTTGTGCATGTGAATACTTTTATTTCTCCCCCTGAGCATATGGCAGACTCAGCCCTCTCTGCCATCTTGGGTCAGATGTTCCAATGTGAATATAAGTGACATATGTCCCATCAAGATGGAAGCCTCGAGGGCTAGTTTATGGATCACCACGTGTTCATGTTGAATCATCTGCTTCGTCAGTTTGAGTCCACATGTCATTAGGATTGATGGAGCCCTGTTTTAACCTGTGCATGAGCATATAACACAAGTGAGAAATGTTTGTTGCTTTTAGGTTACTGAGATATGAGGCTCATTTTTACTGGAGCATAAGCCAGCCTATTCTGATTAAAGTACCAAGGATTGGGAATCTGAATACAGTTCTGTTTTCAAAGACTTCAACTCTTCCTAGTGCTCCAGGCTCTTTTGATGAGACATGGTGTGGTGGTTTGAATGAAAATGTCCCCCATAGGTTCCAAGATTTGGGCATTTTGTCCCCAGACGATGCCACTGTTTTGGGAGGTCTTAGAAGGTGTCGCTATCCTGCAGGAAGCACATCATTGGGGGTGGGCTTAGAGAGTTCTTAACCCTTGCCAGATCTCAAGTTGCTCTCTTGCTTCCTGTGCCTGTGTGATGATGTGAGAGCTTAGCTTCCACTGCTCCTGCTCCAGCCACCTCTGCTGCCATATCTCCCCACCAAGAAGGACTGTAATTCCCCTGGAACTGTAAGCTCAAACAAACTCTTCCTTCTATAAATTGCTTTGGTCAGTGTGTCTGTCACAGCAACAGAAGAGTGACTAACACACATGGTTAAACTTTAGGAACCGGGAAGACATTGACCTCACCAAATGTAAGTCAAAGAAAGGATACAAATATGATCTTAGTCAGAGGCTTTTCATGAACCTGAGCATCACAGCAGGGGAAAGCATGGATCCCAGGAGCTCAAGATTAGAGTAAAATGTATCCATCCATTCTATAACCTTGTGCTGGTCTCACCTCATTTTTTTTTCCTTTCATGTATGATAGAAATTATACACAAGTATACCACCTACTTCTCAAAGTCCTTGACCTGTAGGGAACTTTGATATTAAAAATATTCTTTCATTTTTCTTAAGTCATGAAGGATACATTCAGGCACTATGTAAGTGCTGTGCAGCATTATTCATTACCTTTAATCCAGAAAAAAATAAAGGATATGATTGGAATGGAGAAGCAGTCATTTCTGCCTTAAATAGGAAGGAAGGAAATAAATGAGACAGGAACCCTTGGAATTAGTTTCAACTGGAAGGCACGAATTTCACATATTTAGGTCAATAAAGAAGCCCATATTTAGCATGTGATGACATGCCAGAGTCCATAGGGCTCACTGAACAGTGTGGATGGACCATTGGGATTCCAGATCTGCGCCACAAACCATTAGAATCATTATTTTTGTTTGATTTTGTTTTGGCTTTTTGTTTTGTTTTGTTTTGGTTTGGTTTGTTTGAGTCATGGTATCTCTATAGCTCCAGCTGACATGGAGCTTACTATGTAGACCAGGATGGCTTTGATCTCACTGAGATTTGCCTGCCTCTACCTCCCACGTGCTAGTATTAAAGGCATGTGCCACCATACCCAGCACAGACTCACTATTTTTAGTTGCACATCACATTAAGAAAATATTTCTAGGGGCTGGAGAGAAAGCTCAGTGGTTAAGAACACTGGTTGTTCTTGCAGAAGACCAGGGTTCGAATCCCAACACCCACATAGCAGCTAACAGCTGTCTGCAACTCCAGTCCCAGGGGATCCGACAGCCTCTTCTGACCTCCGTGGGCATTGCACGACATGGGTGCACTTACCTACATGCAGGTGATATGCGCATACACATAAAATAAAAATAATAAATAAAATTTAAGAAAAAGAAAGAAAATATTTCTAAGCACATCTAAGCACATGTTCCTCCAGCTACACATATGCTTACTAGTAAAAGTATAAATTAGTACAGTGCTAGATTATATATGGTATGTATGAGTTTTTGTGCATATAAAATACATTGCAAAGGAGAAAATGTTAAAAAAGATAAATAGGTAAATAAAAAGAGACCATATAGTACGTTCTTTCCACACTCTGAAATGGATCATCCAGCATGGGTTAGACTATTCATTACCTGCTGGCCCTGGGCCAATGACTTTGCATCTTTCTAAGGAGAATTAACTTTGTGATCACCAGCTACAGAACCCAGGGGTTAAAAGGTACAGGGCAGCTTTCAATTGCTTGCTTTGGCTGAAATTTTCATTTAGCTTTAAAGAACACAATGAAGGGGGATGGAGAGATGGCTCAGCAATTAAGAACACAGGTTGTTCGTGCAGAAGACCCGGGTTTGAATCCTAGCACACGCATGGCCGCTAACAACTGTCTGTAGCTCCAGTTCCAGGGGATCAGATGGCCTCTTCTGTCCTCTGCGGGCATTGCACAACATGGGTGCACTTACCTACTTGCAGGCAAAACATTCATACACATAAAATAAAAATAATAAATAAAAAAAGAACACAACGAATAAACTATCCTTTAATCAAATTCCAGTGGAGAACATAGTCAAAAGGCAAATATAAATAACTCTTGCTTATTTTTCCTTTCAGGTGTCATAGGGTGCTGTGAACAATCTATGTCCTTTAGAGACCAAGCAAAATAAATCCTTCTCATTGATATTCAGACAAGTGGTAATTTTCACATTTAAAGCAATAGTTTCTGTGGTTCATATCAAAGTCACTCTCCTCTGATGATCCTAAAAATCTGGCATCTCAGCAACTGACAACAGAGTCCAATTTATTATAAAGTTGTTTAAATAAAAAAGGTCATGACTCTTCATGTTCTGATATGAGATACAAAACTTGGTGACTGGTTTGTTTGGTTTAAATGGGGGAAAGCAAAAGGATGGAATCACCTTGATTAGAAACGTGAAACGTGACTTTCTTGGTACAAAGAAAAGGTATTTGTATTCTGTGAGATACTCTGTTTGCAACTCCCAGAACATAGGACATGCTACATTCTGAATACATAAATTTCATAGACATGTGTTCATGATTGATCCCCGCTGGCCTGAGAAGTCTCATAAAACATTTCAGGGTCCAAAGGGTAAGCTTATAAGAAGATGGAATTAAAATTCAAATCTAATCAAGTCAATAGAGAAAGAAAAATGCATTAAAGAGAAAGACAATGTTGGATCAATTGTACAAATAACTCTTAATTCATCAGGGCTCTGAAGAAATGTGTAAGAACTAAGCTCTCTACACAGAAAATGTAGATTTCATTAAAAAAATCATCTAAATTGTACGATTTTAGAAGAGACATATCTATGTGATAAGAAGGTAGGAAATTTAGAAGAGAATAGTGGCAAAAATGTACCAAGAAAGCAGCAGTAGTGAAAACCTGGTGGAAGCAATATTAACATAACACGAAATAGATGGGGAATTAAATCATACATTATTGTTTTACCGAATAAGATTTTATTTGCATTTCAATTATAAAAGTTCTGTTTATTCCATGAATTGTAGTAACTCTAAACCTATAAGCATATAACAACTTGCTCTCAAGTAAAGCCATATTTGTAGAGATAATTTAAAATTTGTCAGTGTGAGACTTCTTGTGTATTCCGTCACTGGGAAAATGTTTGCTCTCAGTTTTTCTCTGAACAGGCTTCCAGCAGTTGAAGAGGTAACAGTGGATGAGTCAAAATTTCTGCGTCTAGAAGTTCACATACTCTCATCAGGAAAACAATAAAAACACTTCCTATGCTGTGTAGTGATAAGATTAAAAAGTTGAATGAGGGTGCAGAAAGCCAAGGGACAAAGGGTCTATTGTTTAGATGGTGGTGAAGTTATGACTCCCTTATAAAGTTACTTCTAGGAAGTAAAGGGGTCACCCAAGACAAAGAATGAAAGAGAGCATTCCACTCATTCAAGGAAGTCTGATGCCCACAGAAGGCTACAACTTGTTAAGTTTTAAAGAACAAGAGACTGTAGCGTATGTATCCCTGGGTAGGATGTCTATATTAAAACTTACCCACTCACAGCTTAGGAACTATTGTAGAAGAGGGTACAGAACGATTGTAAGAGCCACAATTGGTGCATGAACACAAGGAAACAGAGGCTTTCAGGCTGCTGGGAACTTGCTCATATGAATGGCAGCAATGGTGGCAGCATGCACAAGACTCATGCCGACTCAATCAGACAGAAAGCAGCATAGAACTGGGGAAATGGGCAGCAGTTCCCAACCCTACCCAAAGAGTTACTGGCAACTTATTATTGCCGGGTGAGGGAGAGTAGATCTTCTTTAAGGGAGAGACTCTGCATAGGGCTGACTAGATTCCAGTGGATAAACTTGCACTGAGGGACATCTGGGTACAAATGCTTGACTGGATAGGACTTAACATATATGACAGAAGGCATGAAATCCAGTGTGGGGGGAGTATTGGGGGAATAGGTGAGGAGTCTAAATTTGATTAAGATCTATTATATGAAATACACAAAAAGTCAATAAATATTTTTAAAAAATAAACAAACAAAAAAGAGTGGAACTAGTAAGTGCCCGGAGGATGTAGAATTGTTGTCTGTTCTATGAACCACAAGGAAGTGGTATACAGAGCACAGAAGAGTCCCTGAAATGCACAGAAGATGGGTAACTCTGTAACTGACAGGTCAAGCAGACAAAGAATGAATAAAGAAGTAAGGATCTGTGAGACACAATAAAAACCATCCCGTTGATGAATGTGAAATGCTGCCACTAATGTGTGGAGAATTATAAATTCCTCTCAAAAACACATAAAATGGTTTTCAAAAGTCAATAATCACTCAATAAAGCAAGTATCAGATCTTTTGAGTTAGCTTCACACTAACTACATTCTCTGACCACAATTAAATTAAGTTATAAATAAGAAGAAAGACATATAACTTTTAAAAAATCCACAATATTTGAAAAACTAAATGTTTTCTATTCTAAAATACATAGGTCATTGAAGACATCATAAAGGTAATGTGTAAGGTACTAAAAACTGACTGACAGTAAAAATAATACAAACAAAACCCCAGGGATTTGGCTAAATCCACACTTGGAGAAAAATGTGCAGCTTAAATTGCTTATGGTAATAAAAAGAGTTTGAATACTTAAGTATTTCATCATCCATCTTAAAAAGGTAGGAAAAAAATCACAGGTTAAACTCAAGAGCAGTAGAAAGTGGAAATAACCAGTATCAGAGCAGACATTAATGAAATAAAAAAATAAAAACTACATAGAAAGTCAAAACTTTGAAGAGACACTTAAAATATACCAAAATATTAGCAATTATTTAGATCAGCAGAAGCACTGTAAATATTCTTCATGAGAATGCAGTCTGCTGCTCTGCTTTGAGAAGCAATTTGTGGTCATCTGAAGATGTATGTACTACAATATCCAGTGACTTACTCACAGACTGATAGTCCAGTCTAAAGAAAACCTTGTCTGTGTACTCTCTGGGAGATGGGTACAAGACCACTCATAGCAGCTTGGTTTGCTAGTAGCTGAAACGTCTGCCATCAGTGTAAATCTATGTAAAATGAATTGATGAGTACATTGTAATGTGTGTGTGTGTGTGTGTGTGTGTGTGTCTCACAGGATAGTTATAATAATGAGCAAACCAATACAAAATGAGTAGTTGTCCTAAACATGATGTTTTAGTGAAAAGTGCAAGATAAGGAAAAATATTTGCAGTATCTTTCCTTTAATATGTACTTCAAAACATACAAAATTAAACAATATCTGGTTTGGAAACACATAGCTAGAACGATTGCTGTGTACCTCCTCCTAGAACAATAGAAAGAGAGAAAGGGCCACTGTCCAAAGAGGTGAGAATAGATTTCAGTTATGCTGTGATTGTCCTGTAAGGGATGTGTTCATCAAAGACAGCAGTGAATTTTATTATTTTTTCCTCTACATATTCTCTATTGCTTTTTATTAGCTTATAAATGATGAAGTTTAATTATGGCATTTTTTTTCATACAAAATTTGTTCTTTGCTTTTTCTGTCTCCTCTTCTTTCCATTTCTGAACTTTCTTTTATGCCCTCCCACCCCCAGTAGCCACTTTCCACATTCATGTCACTTTTACATATATTTTACTAAGGTTTGTTTGTATATGAAAAATTGTTGTTAAAATACTCATAATGAATAACTTTCATAAATAACATTTCATCAATAATTAAAAATGAAACAAAATATATTATAGGTTTGAAAACTATAACTTGCAATATTGACTCAAGGAGAGGTAGATAAAAATGAATGCAGTTTTCAAAACTTCAGTCCAATAATTGAAAAAAAAATTCTTAAAATAATGCAAAGCCTAAATCAACAAACAAGTTTGACCAAACATTCAAAAAAAATTTACAGACTCTCCCAATAATGTAAAATAAGGACTATATCTTAATCCATCTAATAAAGTTAAAATATCTTGGTATGAACACCTAGGACAAAAAAACACCAAGAGAAAATCCCAATCTAATGTCATTTAAAATTAAGAATAAAATTCAGCACTACAGATTCAAATACATCATGGCAAGGGCACAGTGGAGGGTTATAAATTGGGATGACAACTTTAGAAAAATGACCATCAAACAGCAAATTTTCTCTGTAAAAATCTATAATAAATATATTAAGATTTGTATGTTCACCGTCCGTGCCATCTGTAGCATAGCTATTTAGTTCTAGTGTTGTGATAAAGTGGTGTTAAATTCAATCAAGGGTGGTTGGTTGCTCTCATAACATTTGTACCACTATAGAACTAGTGAGCATATGTTGCCAAGCCACTTGTAACTAGCTCACAGGGTTCATAGCCGAGTAAGACTCATGATTATTTTTCTCTTCCAGTACTGTTCATTGCACCTTCAAGCACTATGAAAGCTAACTGGTAGGAATGAAACTTTGAAGTCAGTACCAGTACCAGGCATGGGTGGTGCATGCCTTTAGTCCTAGCATTTGGGAGGCAGAGGCATTCGGATCTCTGTGAGTTTGAGGGCAGTCTGGTCTACATAGGGAGTTTCAGGCCAGCTGGGGCTATAGGGAGACCCTGTCTCAAAAAGGACTAATAATAATAGTAATAATAACAATAATAATAATACATGAAGTCGGTACCAATTTGATTTCTCTATATTATATGACTCAAGTATATGCTGTCTTCAGCAATAGGTTCTTACCATCATGTTCTGGAAGGTAACTAAGAGCAGTGGCAATAGCCAGTAATGACCAGGGAGTCTATTGGATTCTCCTGTCAACTGGGATTTTTTATTTGTTAGCCTGTGGTCATAGTAGGATATTGTTTCCACCCCTCCATGGTACAGGGTAACTCCATCTAAATTCTTTTTATATATGTATATATTTTAGGATGTATTTTAGTAGTATATTACCATATGACTTTTTCAAAAGGTCTTTAGAATTATTAATCCCTCTTCATACTCCCTCCTCTACCCTGCCCACCCATCCCTCATCCCAATTAACCCATTTGTTCCATTATTCTTTTTATCCCTTTTATATAACTGCATTCTATCTCCCCACCCTTGTCCTCCATCCTGTGGCCCCTTACTAGTTTCCTGGCCCCTATGTGCACTCTAAATGAAGCACTCATTTCTAAAGATTTAAAGTTAGCCAGGCATGATGGCACATGCCGTTAATCACAGCACTCAAGAGGCAGGTGCAGTGGATCCTTGTGAGATACAGGCTAGCTTGGTCTACACAGAGAGTTCCAGGCCAGCTGGGGCTACAAGGAGACCCTGTCTCAAAACAAACAAAATAAATTCAAAGCCAGCATCCACATATGACAGAAAATCTGTGACTTGTCTTTTGAGTTCTGGGTTACCTCACTTAGTGATGGTTTCTAGTTCTCTCTACCTGCAAATTTCAAGATTTCGTTTATTATTTTTATTTTATGTACATGAATGTATTGCCTGCATGCATATAAGAGCACCCATGTTGTACAATGCGTGAGGAGATCAGAAGAGAGCATCAGAGCCCCTGGAACTGGAGTTATGCACAGTTGTTAGCCACCGTGTGGGGACTGAGAATCTAACCCAGGTCCTCTGCAAGAGCAGTCAGTGCTCTTAATCACTGAGCCATCTCTCTAGCCCCATGATTTTTTAAACAGTTGAATAATGTTCCATGGTGTAAATGCACCACATTTTCATTATCCATTCATCTATTGATGGACAAGCATGTATAGCTCTCTCTGCAGCAGAATTTAGAGTCCTTTGGTTATGTGCTCAGGAGTTGTATAGTTGGATCATGTGGTAGATTTATTTCTAGCTCTTCGAAGAAACACCACATTGATTTTCATAGTAGCTGCATCACTTTGCACTCCCACCAGCAGTGAATAAATGCTTTCTGACTAGATTTAAGTTCCACTCCACAAGATGGAATCCATACCTGGTACTGTTATAGAGGCTAAGATCATGTAACTAGATAGGTCATAGACCCTGGGGGAGATACTACTATAATTATTATGCTAATGGACATAGTATTTTTTTGAAGCACTAAAACTTTATTTTTATTTTATGTGTATAAGTGCTTTGCCTGCATATATGTAAGTGCACTCACATGTGCAATGCCTGTGGGACCAGAAGAGGGTGTTGGATCCCCTGGAACTAGAGTTAAGGACAGTTTTCAGGTGCCATGTGGGTCCTGGAAACCAATCTCAGGTGTTCTGCCAGAGCAGCCAGTGCTCTTAACTGCTGAGTCATCTTTCCAGCCCCTATATGGACATAGTATTTAGCTCCTAAAGATTTACCACCACACTCATAGATAAGTACATCTCTCTACCCTCATTAGAAAACCTTTCTTTTGTAGAAAATGTAGCTTAACACAGAAACCCACAATAGTCATTGTGCAGAGAATAAGAGACTTGGAGTACTCATCTGTAAACAGAACATCTATATCAAACTCCTACATCCAAGACTCAAAAATCATCATGAAAGAGGGGGCAGAAATATGGTGGGAGCCAGAGGAGGTAGATGAATACAAGGAAAATAGTGTTTTCCACATACCACAGGGCAGTTGCACACATGACCTTACAGTGGTTGTGACAACATGCATAAGACTAGTGCAAAATCAAGTCAGACAAAAGTCCAGCACAGAGGTGGGGGTAGTTGGGTATGAAGTCCACTCCCAGCTGAGGAGGGGTCTGTTTGGAAGGTCACTGGAGGCATACTGTGCTGGATAGATTAGTTGTTTACTTGACACACTTGGGTAGAGAGAATCTCAATTGCATGATTTCCTCCATTGGAGTGGCCTCCATTGGTCATGTCTGTGGGGTATTTTCCTGACTGTTGAGTGATGTGGGAGGGCCCAGCCCACTGTGGGTGGTGCCAACCTGGCAGGCAGGCCTGTATTGTATAAGAAAGCAGGTTGAAATGGGCCAGGGGAGCAAGCCAGTAAGCAGCGTTTCTCCATGGCCTGTGCTCCAGCTCCTGCCTCCAGGTTCATGCCCTGAGTTCTTGCCTTGGCTTTTCTTGATGACGGACTGTCCTGTAAGCTAAATAAACCTTTTCCTGCACAAGGTGGTTCTGGTCAGTGTTGTTACTACAGCAACATAGGGTAACTAGAACACATACTCTCTCTCTCTCTCTCTCTCTCTCTCTCCCTCTCTCTCTTCCTCCCTCTCTTCCTCCCTCCTTCTCTGTAGTTACATGAATGTATATATGTGTTTGTGTTTGTGCATTTGTGTGGGAGTGTGTGTGCCTTGAAGGCCAGATTTTGATGTTGGGTGTCTTCCTCACTCTGCACTTTATATATTGACACCTGGTCTCTTGCTGAACCTGGAGCTTTCTGTTTCAGCTAATTTAGTTAGCCATCTCTAGGGGACCCCCTGTTTCTGCCCTCTGAGAGCTGGCATTATAGGCTGGCTGCCCTACTGGCCTGCTATTTCCATGGATGCTGAGTATTCAAACTCCTCCAGTCCTCACGCTTGTCACAGCTCTTTATCCACTGAGCTGCCTCTTCAACCCCTATAGCAATATTTCCAATAGTTAGTAATTGAAATAACTATAAATATGTCTTAGCAGTAGAATGACCAAAGAACCTGAGGGATGTCCATATAGTGTACTATCATAGATAGTGAGAACAAACACTCAAAAATTCTCACAAAAGTAAAAGCAAAGTAAATAGACACAAAAAGGAGCTGGAAAGATGGCTCAGTGATTAGGAGCACTAGCTGCTCTTGCAGAGGACCCCGGTTTGGTTCCTAGCACCTACATGGTGTCTAACAACCATCTGTAACTTCAGTTCCAGGGGGATCTGATGCCCTCTTCTGACCTCCATGGGCATTGTACAACACAGGAGCACTTACATACATGCAGGTAATACACTCATACACATAAAATAAAAATAATGAAGAAAATGTTTTTAAAAAGAGTTAAAGAATGAAAATAGACACAAAATAATATATATTTATGGTTCCATGTATGAAAAACTTCAAAAGTAGGAAAAAAAATGTTGATGAAAGTATCAGTTAGGGTAAGCTGTCCTTAGAGAGGCGAGGTACTGGGAGACAGCCTGTTCTGGGCTTCCAAGGTGCTGTGCTTATCAATGCTGGTTATACATGACTGTTTGCATATGGAAGGTCACCAAGATGCTTGCTTTTGATTTATAATATGAATGTGTAATATCAATTACAACTTTAAGGAGTGAAAAGATTAATAGATAGAGACAAAGTTAGGTCCAATGAGAAAATACAAGAGCTGTCTAACACTGGAAAAATATGTTAATGTAATTACTACATTAATCAATCCAAATAGAAGAATCAAGCTGAATAGATGCATAAAATCACTTGCTAAAATTAAAAACCCACTGATAGTAAATCTCATAAATCTTAGAACTTTCTTTATCTGATAAGGAACGTATTTAAAAATCAAATAGTGAACATCATAAAAAATGATGAAACATGATAGGTAGTCTTGCACTGGAAACCAAAGACAAATGAAGAAGGGATTCAGTAACCTGCTTCTTACAGTGGCTGGCAGAGTAAAATACATGAAGGAAAATTATTATAACGAAAGCAATACAATGTACCAGTAACCCGTGGCATAGTTTACTAGAGAGAAAAGATATTATAAATGAATGCATTTACAGTTATGGCAATATGTAAGTAAAGGGCAACATCGTATTTCCTATAAATTATATCAGTGTATAAGCCATTTCTTTGGACAAATTCTAAAATTTATTTTTAAAATACCAGAACAGTAGATACCTTTTTTTCAAGATTGGGGGGAGTGGTGTGCACTTCTGCACATATATGTGTTTGGGTGCCCATGGCAACCAGAAGAGGGCATTAGACCCCCTGAAACTGGAGTTCAAGACAGTTGTTGTAAGCCACCTAATGGGGGTGCTGGGGACTGAATTCAAGTCCTTTGCTACAGTAGTAAGCACTCTTAACCATAAAATCATCTCTCCAGCTGTAGCAGTTAATTTATTGGGGTATGGAGTAAAAAGATGAGAGGACACATTTGTGATCCTGGTAATATTCTTTCTAGATGTTTATCTAGTTATCGTAGTATGAAGTTTGTGAAAATTTGGTGATTGTATACTACTGTGAATGTATTGTATACTGAAATAAAAGGTTAAAATGCTATTTACGTTACTACAAAACTAGAAGATGCATTACAACATCTAAAAGTGCATGCAAAACCTAGAGAACTATAAATCAGTGCTAAATACATTTCAAAAGACCTAGGCAAAGGAAGGTGTATAGCGTGTTAGTGGATGAAAGTACTGAAATCACAAGGGAACTAAGATTTGATAAATCTAAATATTCATTAGTAAAGGGAAGAATAAATGATAGCTGATCGAAATGGAAAACTGGATACAACTGACAAATAATCTCAAATTCCTGAGAATGTGAGGGAATCTAAAATTATAGAACATGCAAAACTAAACATATATGATACCAATTATACAATTTTTAAACTTGTGGTCAATTCTGTGTAATTCCTAGACACATATGTGGAAAGGAAACCTCAATATTTGTATGAGATTATGAAACCCTAAACTCAGTGTCTGAAGTTGTAGGTTTGAGGTATTTATATTTTAACTTATTTTTTCCATGTCTTCAAATAATCCATATTAAAATTGTTTTCCGAGCTCAGCCACCTGTTTGTCAAGGTACATGATAAACACCTGCACAGCAGAGCCGAAACTTACTTATCAAAACAACACTTGGGAGTGATTTAGGTATCCTTTGCTAATTGACAGAGAATTGTGATTTTGTTTCTTCTTGTTAATTTTTTCATCATTAATAAAGACAGATTGCTGGGTACAAGAGCTTGAAAAATAAGGAGAGAATTTATAGGCATGGCTTTTCCTTTTGCTGGCCCTTGCTGCCGTTTCAGGTCACTGAGTAGAAGATCTGGAGTAGGAAATGCAGATAGGATGACCTTGAGGTTCAGAAAACACAGGTGCGAGGTCTGCAGGCCTGGTTGAATGTCCTGGGCCTAGGAAGATTTGAACAAAAAATAGCAGCATGGCGTGCAGAATGTAGCCTTTTCCTGGATTGTCTTTTGCTGTTAGGTTTGGATAGACATCAGGTTCATACCTCACCTTCCCAATCTACAAGCAAGTTAGGCCTGATAAGGTTTAAGTTCTTTCCTGCCCTCCTAACTTAAGAGTCTGGTACTCATGGAACTTAGATTCTAATGAAAAAGATAAGAAATGCACAGAAACGTGTAGACCATTAAGATAAGGGCCAGAATCCTCTGAAAGAGTCAGAACTCTAGGAGATTGGAAAGTGAAGGGCCACTTGCACTGAAAAAACAAGAAAAGTGGGGGGCAGGAGAGATGGCTCAGCTGTTAAGAGCCTGGCTGCCCTTGCAGAGGACCAGGTTTTACTCCCAGCTTCTGCATGTGGCTAACAACCATCCATAACTCCAGTTCTAGGGGATCAAACACCCTCATCTGACCTCCGCAGGTACTGCACAACACAGGTGCACTTACCCACATGCAGGCAATACACTCATACACATAAAAAAGATTAAAAGATAAAAAAACAAGAAAAAATTAGAAAGATATGATGCTCAATGGAACCTAACTCTGTTTTGTTGAGAAGTAATTTTGTGCTTTATAAAAAGTTTGGAAATTACAGAAGAGCACAAGCAGAGAAAAATAACTTGTTTCATAAATCTGTATCCATGCACAAATCCATCTGTCCATCTATCAATTTATTCATCCCTCTGTCCACATATCCACCCTTCCATTCACCCAGCTATGTATACATCTGTCTGTCCATCCACAATTTGACTATTATGTGCCAACTATTGTTTTAGACAATGGATAAACAAGAGAAAACAAATATGCCGAGTTCTTGCTCTTAGGCAACAGATTTTTCAAGCAAATCCTACCAGTGAACAATCACATAAACACATAGTCAAGACAGTTTCTGCAATTGATAAATACAGTCACTTAATATGGTCAGTGAGGGAACGGGCATTTTGTGTTGCTCATGAATTACATACTACCCACAAACAACCACACAGAGTTCACCATTAGCATGGCACAACCTTTCCTGGGTGCTTGCTTGCCTACCATCCCTCCCCAACGCTGTGTTCTCTCAGCCCCAACTTCATTAGTTCATATAATTAAGGTCTCCCCGTGTATCATCATAACATTTGCACTGAGAAAACTTGTTTCCCTAATTTTCTCAAGGATCAATAAAAACAAATTAAAGTAGAAGATTAGAGGTGTCTTTTTGCCACATTATTTTTCCAAGAACAAAAGATGTAGTGATCTCATTGTTATTTCTCCAGAGGTCTCTAACCATAATACAAAGCCATTTAGCACAGTTTCATGTGGTGATAACTCACTGCTTCTTTCCCTTACTCCAGGGAACCAGTGGAAGGAGAAAAGGCAGGTAGGCAAAAGGGTCTGATTGCTGAGAAATGCCCTCGCCTCCATATTTAAAAGATATCAAGAGCAGCATTGTTTTGATAGTCCATTTTCTGGACAATAGGGGAGGGGAGAGGCAATGTGATTGGTGTGTCTACCTCCATAGCAAATGGCAACGTATGATGGAAAGATGGTAAGGAGGAAGAACCGAGCTTGGCCAGGAACAACGCTGCATTTGGGATTGTGCTGAGCACTTTGGGGAATAGAAAGGGGACGCTGTGCTTCAGGTTCCAATCGAGTAAAGTGGAAAGAGACAGTTCCATCAAGTAAGAGTGAGGAGAGTACTTCTTTCAGGAGCACCAGGGAAGAACCACAGGACTATCAAATACATGTGTTAAGAAGGCAAGCTCTTTGACAGCTCTTGTGGGGATTCTCTATTTTTAGTGTGGGCGACCAAGTCTGACATTGTGATTAGCACCACAGGTCCTGGATCAAGACCACTAATTTCATATCTTAGCTATGTACCACTCTGGGCCTTTACGTCCTCATCTATGATATTAAAAGGCACCTGCCTTATTAAAGGTATCATCTACCTTATGAGGGGTATGAGGATGAAAGAAGATTATAGACATATCAAACTTAAATAACAAGGGATTGGATGTTAACTCAGATGAAGGAAATGATGAGTTTCTTAGCTTAAAAACATTACATCAAGATCCCTTTCACAAATAAGCTGACTCCTGACATAACTAAAATCATGTATTTAGTAGAGAAAAATCTGCACTGGATGTATGACTTTGTGTCTAGACCCTCATTTACCTCATCTATAAAATGGAGCATTGTAATTGTAAGTATAATTGTTGTAATGGCGCTTATAATCATAGGAAGTAAATACAGTATAAACAAAGTGCTCAACAGAATGCCTGGCACACACTACTTCAAACTTTGCACAAAATGGACAGGTGTTTACAAGTTATAACTGTTTTCTTAATGGTTATTATATAATTTGGAAACAAGGTAATGACTAAATTGGGTGTAAATCCATTGAAACAGAATAGTATCCAGTAGACAAAAGATACATAAAGATGTTGAAGATCTGAAAAGTATAATCATTAAGCTCAGTCATAGGAAGATACTGACAAGTTAATTTTAAGAAACTTTTATATATAGACATCTAAACCCATACTTTTTGAACATACAGAAAATTATAACAAATAGAACACACATTGACTCATATAAAAGAAAATTAAGAACGCTTATCACAAAGACCATGTTCCTCAATAACTAATAAAAATTGTGCAATAATATTGGAAATTAATAATGAAAAGACAGTTTTTAAACTTTATTTTTATCTTATGTATATGAGTGTTATGCCTGCATGTATGTAAGTGTACTTGTGTCATGCAGAGCCCACAGAGATTAGAAGAGCGTGTAGGATCCCCTGGAACTGGAGTTATGGATGGTTGTTAGCCATCATGTGGGTGCTGGGACCAGAACCCAGGTGTTCTGCAAGAGCAGCCAGTGCTCATAACTGCTAAGCCATCTCTCCACCCTCCCAAAAGAGCTTTTTAAGACCTCACAAATCTGACAACTAACACATTGCTGAATTATATTTAGGTTAAAGGGAAATCGTAGAGAAATCATGAAGTTAATGGTAATGATGGAAGCAGACCTTGTTTGGGTTTGTAGAACAGAGCTAAAGCCACACAGAGAAAGTTAAACATTTTAATTTAGGTTTTTGTTTATTTATTTTTTGATTGGTCCACTCCCATGTCCCTAACCATGCTCCCTCTGCACTCAAGATTTCTATTATATGATTTTGTAATATGTGTGTGTTTCCCATGTATCTATGGGTGTCCATAGAGGCCAGAAGAGAGCACCAGAGCTCCCAAGTGCTGGAGTTACGGGAGGTTGTAAGCCTCCCAATTTGGGTTCTGGGAACTGGTCTTGAGTCCCCTGAAGAGCAATGCGTGCTCTTAACCACTGAGCCATCCCTCCAACCTGAAACCTAGAACTTTTAACATAAGTTACCAGGTAACAAAAGTTAAAAACCAGTGAGCTATATACACTGATAACAAAATAAACAAATAAGTGAATGAAAACAAATCATAGGAAAAGGTGCTCCACATCATTAGCTATTTGGAAAATGCAAATTGAAACTACAACAAGGCACCAGTATCCACCTATCTGAACAACTCATAAAGGAGCAGTGATGATGCCAGTGATGGTGAGGATATAGAGAACCTGGACCACTCATACATCTCTGAGGAGAATGTAAAGCAGTACAGAGTATAGCCTCTGGCACAGCCTCTGTGGAATCTGGTCTCTTTATTCTTATTTTATATTTTTAAAATTTCTAATTGTAATTTATTTGTGTGTGTGTGTGTCTGTGTGTATACATGTGCCATGGTGAGTGTGTATGTGTAGGTCACAGGACAACTTGCAGGAATGGTTCTCTCCTGCTAACATGTGAATTCTTGGAATAGAGATCAGGTCATCAGGCTTGGAGCAGTCACCTTTAACCACTGAGCCATAGCACCAGCTCTAATCTGTTTATTTTATAACTGTGAAGGAACTTATTATCTAATCTAGTGAGTGTCCTCATGGGGGCATTCATTACAGAAACATGAACAGTCATGTTCATACAGAAACTGCTGCATGAGTACCCATAGCAAATCTGTTCAAAATAACCCCAATTGGAAACTACAGAAGTACCTTTCAATGGATGAATTATTTTTTTAAAAGCTGTGAGACAGCCATACCATGGTGTGCCACCCAGTATTAAAAAGAGCAAAGTGTTGATCAATGAGTCTCTAGGGAATTATGGTAAGTGATAAAATTCTTCTGAGACAAAATATATTGTTTCAGTTATATAACTTCCTTCAAATCGTAAAATTGCAAAGATGAAGGATAGATGGGTGACTGATAGGTTTCACCTGGCATGTAGCACAGAGTGGGAATGGCTACATTTGGGCAGTAGAAATGTCTTAGTCTATTCCTGCAGCCACAACAAAATACCTCAGACTAGGTTGTCTGTAATGATAGAAATACATTTCCCACACTTAGAGATACTGGTTCGTCTAAGATCAGGTGCTCACAGATGGGAAGGCTTGCTCTTTGCTTCCACTCTCACCTTGTGGCTGCATCCTCTGGAGGGAACATGTGTTAGATCCACCATGAAGAAAGGATGGAAAGAGTGAACTTGTTCCCTTATGTTCTTTTATAAAGCATATCCACAAGGGTCTACCCCATCAGCTCCTAAAAGGTAGCACCTTTTATTACTACTGCATTGGGAATAAATTTCAGCCTGAATTTTTTCAGGGACCCCAAACATGTAAACCAGAGTGATAAGGGAGTTCTGTGATGGTACACTTCCATACCTTGGTTGCAGTTTTAGTCACATGAACCTGCACATGATAAAATTACATAAAATCCAAACGCACATACTCAAGTAAGTGAATGTGAAGTGCGAATTAACTCCGTGGATTGTAACAGTGATAATTTCCTGTGTATGATACTTGATTATTTTATGTCAGATGTTCACATTGGGGGAGGCTGGCTTCCAGTGTACAGGAAAATCTTGTACATTTCTTTGCCATTTGAATCTATAATTATTTTAAATGCTAAAAATGAGCTAGCATTCAACTCAATACTATCACAAAAAGTCCAAATGAGCAAGGCAAATATTAACTGAATAGAGAAGAATTAAAAAATAAAATCTGTTTCTCTGAAAAGAATATGAAAAAATAAAGCAGGTGATGAAAGGAAAACATGATAAACACAAATATTTTTAAAGTAAGAATATAGTGACTCATGTGCTATTGAACAGAGAACTTTAGATTGAATAGACTCAATTACACAGACATTTTAAATAACAAAACTGGCAAAAGGATAAAGAGAACAATTAAGTGGACCAGTACGAATAAAGGAATTGAAGAGATAGTCAAGCTCTTCTCACAAACACTAGGCCTGCAGAAGATGGAACAAGGTCAAGCCAGTAAAAATCCCAGCATGGATGATCAAGTCAGAGGAGCTATTGACAATTGATGGCTGATGGGGGAGGGGTGGTCACATTCCTTTGGTGACTTGGCCTCTGGTAGGTTGCTCATGCCGCAAGGGATGGCCACACACTCATGTGCATATGGGCAACACTAATTGTGCTCTAGGGGCTCTTAATAGCACCAACAATAACCAAAAAGAGAGAACATGAAGTTAGGGGGGAGATGGGGGAACAGGCACTAGGGGTAGTTGAAGGGAGATAGTGTTAGATGGATCAGATCAAAATATATTGTGTAAATGTATGAAGTTTTCAAAGAATAAGTTAAAAATATTTTAAAAAATACTAGGCTGTGTGAGTGAGTGGTGATTTCTAACAAGCCTTCAGAAGAAATTTAATTTTTAACTTAATACAGCTTTTTTCTTCAGAAAATAAAACAAAAGTAGCTTAGCTCCTTTTATGAAGCTACTGGAATCTCAATTCCAAAATGAGATAAGAAAACAAGATAAGAATTACGTGCGAATTTCCTTCAACGTGTGAATTTATGAAGAACACATCCTAAACTAAATATTAGCTAATGGATCCAGCACTGTTTACAAAAGTATTAATGATACGTCTACAAGGCTTATCTCAGTTTTGTTTCAATAACATCACAATTCAATTTACTACTTTAATATAAGTGATACACATCATATGATTATCTATGAAACATGTATTTAATAAATGTTTTATCAATGGATGATTTTACTTTAAAATCATTTAGGAAATAGAAAATATATTAATTTCTAAAGTTTATAAAGTAACATGCTGCAGCAAACATTGTACAGAACATTAGAAGCATCACTTGAAGCATGCAAAGGGCACTGGGGCTCACTCAGGCACCACAGATGCCATTTAACAGTGTTGGAGCTTCTGGCCCGCACATTAAGAAGAGAAAGGAAGAGGAAGAAATGTAAGGATTAGAAAGAGATAAAGTTATTTTTTGTAGATAAGCAGGTATCTTAGAAAAGTCTATGATGATAAAAGTTGAAATAAATGACAAGAGTTCAAGGTCTTCACAGATGAGATGAACTTAGAAAATTCAGTGGGGAGCTAGAGAGATGGCTCAGTGGTTAAAGCACTTGCTACTCCTCTAGAAGATCTGGGCTCAGTTCCCAGCATCTATGTGGCAGCTCACAGCTGCCTCTAACAGCCTGTAATGGTCCCAGAGGCTCTGCTACCCTTTTTGGACTTCTCAGGCAGCAAACACACACATGGTGCACAGGCATACATGTAATTAAACACTCAAACACACATAAAAAAAATCTTAAATAAGAAAACTCAATAGGATGTTTCTATGCTAGAAAGAATGAACTACAAAATTAAAACAGTTGAAATACAAATTATCAAATATTTAGGATTTAACTGGTCCAATACTTTGTGAGAGTTTTCCTGGAAA
>NW_008353921.1:1246106-1263848 GCF_000622305.1 Nannospalax galili | reverse complement strand
AAAAAAACACTTTAAAACTAATCGAAGACTTGAAAGATGATCTGAATAAGTAAAGAAAGAGTCCACACTCATGAATATAATGGTATTACATGAAAATCTCCCCCAAGTTTGTCTCTAAGTTCCAGGCAATGCCAGTTAAATTCTGTTAAAGTTTTGAGGAACTTGATAAACTATGCTAATAAATAGATACCAAGGTAAAGAACTCTGTTGTTAGCAGGTAGCTTTGAAGGGGATTAAAAAAACAAAGGGCTTGTACTAGTGGAAATCGATATATAATATGTTCTTTGAAGCCATAACTATAAAAAGCATGGTACCTGTACAATAGTAGGCAGATGGACCCATAGAACAGAATGCAAAGCTTAGGCATCAACTGCGTGTATAATAAAGGTGGCTCACAGATGAGCTGGAGGGTATATTTTGTGACTCTTGTCAAGGTAAACTTTTTCACTATGCAGAAAGTATTCCAACCTAATACCTTAATGCCAAGGTGGTAGACTTCAGAAAATCTAATGTGCCAGTCTGAAAGATGGATCTATGAAGTTAGGAAAAAGAACTGAATACCTTCACAGCTAGAGTTGAGCAGAAACTTCTTCAGTAGAACTTTGTGACATTCACTGACATTAGGAGAGGGCTGCGGCAAGCAGCTGTTCATCCCTAATGCCATAGAGAATTGGCAGCAAGTGTCAGTGTGTGTATAGAAGGTGTGGTAGGTCTTAAAACTGCAGTACTGAGTGAAGAAAGAAAAAAAAAAGAGACTCAACCTATCTGAACTCAGCACTGTATAATACTACATAATCTTTAAGAACACAAAATAAACAGAATGCTTGTGGTATGTAGGGGTTAGGGAATGACAGAAAAATAATAAAGAGATAAGCCAGAATAGGTCAGGGTAAGCTAGATAAGCCCCCCGCCTGTGGCTAGCAGCCCCCACAACTGCAGAGTTATCCAGGGTGACTGTGCTCTCTCAGCACTTTCAGGGAACCAGGCTGACACAGGCTTCATTACATCCAGGGCTTCACAACCTCTGCAACAGGGAAATGGGTCAATCACAGACAAGCTTTTAAAACTACCAAAATGAAAGTTATCTCTTCTCACAAGTCATTGGGCAAACCATGTCCCATGGTAATATCTGTCTTTAAAGGAACTAGAAAGTACAACTTGACCATATGCCAGGAACAAGAGGGAAGTAGAATGTTTGATAACAGATGCCATGTCTACAGTTTAAGAGACATTTAAAAAATACAACAAATCACAAGCTTAAAAACTATTTCAGGGCTGGAGAGATGACAGTGGTTAAGAGCACTGGCTGCTCTTGCAGAGGACCCAGGTTTGATTCTCAGCATCCACATCGTGGCTAACAACCATCCCTAACTCAAGTTTCAGGAGAATCCAACACCCTCTTATGACTGCAATGGCATTGCATGACACAGGTGCACTTACATACATGCAGCCAATATACCTATACACAGAAAATAAAAATGATAAAATATAGTTTCAAAGAAAAAAACTGTTTATTTCATAAAAATATTAATAGACCCGATGACTTTATAGATATACACAGGTGCCAAGTATCCGAGTGCAACCGATTATGGCTAGTAATAATCAGATACATACAGATTAGAGACGCATGTGCCAACATCCCAGTGTTATTTTCAAAATGAGAGAGAGAGAGAGAGAGAGAGGACTGAACTGAAATGTAAGTCTTCTAAAAATATAAAAAATATTAAAAAAATATTAATATAGATTTCTGTCTGGATATGGTGTTATATCAAATTCGTTGGTATTGGAGACATGTTAATTAAAATAGTGTGCTAGATACCTTCAGATGTCAGCTTGACACACCTGAGTAGATGGAACTTCACTGCAGGAATTTGTTCCATTGGATTGGCCTGTGGCCATGTCTGTGGGGCATTTTCTTGAATATTAAAAAAATATTAATATAGATTTCTGTCTGGATATGGTGTTATATCAAATTCGTTGGTATTGGAGACATGTTAATTAAAATAGTGTGCTAGATACCTTCAGATGTCAGCTTGACACACCTGAGTAGATGGAACTTCACTGCAGGAATTTGTTCCATTGGATTGGCCTGTGGCCATGTCTGTGGGGCATTTTCTTGATTGCTGAGTGATGCGGGAAGGCCCAGTCTACTGTGGGCGGTGTGTTGTACAAGGAAGCAGGCTGAATACAGGCCGGGGGAGCAAGCCAGCAAGCAGCACTCCTTCATGGTCTGTGCCTCAGTTTATGCAACCAGGCTCTTGCTTGAGTTCCTGCCCTTGTTTCCTTGAATGAAGGCAGTACCGTAAGCTGAAATAAACCCTTTACTCCCAAGTCATTTTTGGTCAGAGTGTTTTTATCACTGCAGTGGAAAGCAAACAAGAACAAATAGTTAAGGGAAAAATCCTGAATACCCATAAGATTAGGAAAAATAGATAATACCATGGGTTTTCACGAATTTGGGTACGTATGGCAATGCAATACCACATTACAGTGAGGCCTGAACAAAGACAGCCTGACTCTTAGCATCCATTTAAATCTTGAGTGAGACCTGAACTGTTCAGAGAACATGTTCTTTCAGCTTTCCCCCACAAGTGTACTCCTGAACAAAGACCTTGTTCTCTCTTTATTGAGACTGTACATCCAGCGTGAGAAGAGAAGGGAAAGGCAGAACTGTCTCATGAGAGGATTATCCCTCCTGACCCCTGGTGACCTAGAACAGCACACAGTACCACACATAGATGTTATCAATCTAATCCTACCTGTTGTTCACAACAAAGATGGAATAATTTGTTGTGTCCAATGAATATTTGCTGCTTACCACACTTACTTTCACAACACACACGCGCACGTGCGTGCACACACACACACACACACACACACACACAATTTTTTGGGTCAGAGGCAAGGAAGGGTCATGAGGGATTAAAGCTGTATGTTTAGGTTACAAGGGGAGCCCAAGGCCTACTAGGTTTGTTTACATTGTAAACAAGCTGAAATAACATCCCAGAAGTCATTCCCACTGGTACCCAGGAATATTCACACATAGCTAGGATTTGGGGGAGGGGGTGGCAACTGTTCTGGAAGGAATCTGAAAGCACTTTGATAAATTAAGTTTACTCATTAGGCAATACTTTTAGGACTATATATACTGCAAAGAAATTCACACAAATCCATAGTGGGACATATTGGAGGAGGCCTCCTGCAGCATGATTTATGGTAGTCATAAATGGGAAGCAAACTGTCCATCAATGGGGATCTGACTGACCAAAGAGGAAGGATACACACCCAGAAATCCCATGCGAGTCTTTGGAAATGGTTGACTAAGGGGCACAGTGGGATAGGTAGATGTCAAGGTATAATGCTGACTAGCAGAATGGTACAGAACTCTCACACATTGCATCTACTTTTCATAATTACAATGCATGCTAATCAGTTGTATGTGTTTTATAAAATTCATTCAGGACAAAGAACATGTGTAGAAGTAATGTTTCTGAGGACGAGGAAAGGCGATGAAGGTGAAAGTGAAGAAGGAAATGAAAACATAAACAGAGAAATACTTGGGAATTGTACGAGCTTCCCATCACTACTGTGGGAAGTCACTACACACGCAGTGGCTTAAAGCAACACACATTTATTACTAATGAAGGTCAGAAATCTAAAACAGGCCTTTAAGGCTGTCAGTCTCCTTGATTTTTCCAAGGAGGCAGCCTATCCTTGGGGCCACTTTCTCCATCTTCAATATCAGGAGTGAGACATGATTCCTTCTCTTAGGCCTTCTTTTCTCTCTCTCTCTTTTTTTTATGAGTGCATTGAGCCCATGTAGATAATCCAGGATAATCCCCCACTTTGAGTTGCTCAGTGTAATCACATTCACAATGATTATTTTGCCATGGAAGGTGGTATTCACAGGTTGGACACAGGAGGACGTCTTTGGAGGAGCCACTCTTTTTTCTTCTCCTGTAGGGAAAATGACCCCACTCATGCTGGGTTTGCCCATGTGGCTTGCCTTGGGTGATACAATATTCACAGATGTGACATGAGGAGCATTAAGTGCTCATGCACAGGTTGGCTTAGCCCTGATCATCAGTCAAGGAAAGAACAGAGCCTGGAAGCTGGTGCTCCTTCAGCCCAAGCTATGGAGCAAACACAGACTGAAAGGACCTGAGCACAGCTCATGACCTGGAGCCAAACCAAGCTGAGCTAGGCATAGATCACACAAGACGTACAGAGCTTGATAGTAAATACCTGATTGTGGCAAAGTAGTGGTTTTAGGATGATTTATTACACAGCACTGTGGTGTCAATACACCCACTAATATGAATATGTAATTTCATTCACATCTTACAAGAAGCATGGGAGATAGGTAAGGGTGTAAGCTACTTACTCAAGGTTGATAAGTTCATAAATAAGATTTGATGGGCAAGGGACAAGGAGTAAGAATAGCATCTGAGCAAGCTCTTCTGCAGATGGAGTTCTGGGGAAAAGTTAAGCAGGATGTAGATGGCACCATGTTGTGGAGGGAGCCTAAGCAGACCAAGGCCAAGTTAAAAGTCAAGGAGGAAGGGTTCTATCAGCTTTACAATTCTGACATGGAAAATTATCATTTGGTGGCTTATACGTATATAAGACAAGCCTAAACTAAGATTGTACCATTATATCATGGCAAAGGGCCAGCCCCTATTTTGAAGGGTCAGCCCGGAAATACAGTGTGCGCATTTTAGCTCACCACCATCATGAGGGATGCACAGGCAGGCCAGAAGATGCTTCAAAAGCAAGCTCTGAGGTGTTAGGAAGGCAAATGTGTCTCCTAGCTTCTGTTCTACCTTGTTCCCTGTTCTATCTTCTTTATTCTTGGGGTTTGCCACAAAGTCACTGGCATAGATAGTTTTCACTTCATCACTCACTGACTTGGTAGGTCCCAGTAAGGACAGAGAATAAGCTTCCTTTAACTGACAGTGGTTTTTATTTGAAAATCTTCCTTCAATTTAATGATACTCATGTACATTTCAAAGAATAAAGCTTTGGACATCATAAAAAAGCTTGGTAGGCATTTCTGAGGCTGCTGACACAGCAGAGCCTGTCAAGGTCCAGCAGTCCTGAACAGTGTCTATAGATCAATGTGATTCCTTGTGAGATCAAGAGTGTCCTGGAGTGGGGGAGTTCTCAGTTGTGAACTGCCTGAGCTTTGAAAAGCCCCAGATCTGAATATAAAAGCCGGAGTCTCAAACTGAAAGGAAAAGAAGTCGTTTGGAGAGGGACATCAGAATCCAGTTAAGAGATATTACTTTTGCTTGTTGTACATAGTCTAGACACAATTTGATCTACAGCAGGGCTTTTTAAATAGGGATATCAAGTAGCTATACTGAAGATCCTTTCCCTCTTCCAGTGCTGGTATTGTTCACAGCCACAATTAAACTGTTCAAAGCGTTTACTACTTTGCCTGGATCCAGCACAAGGTGGCTTTTGACCGTCAGGGATGTTTCAGTTTTACTTTCTCTAGCTTCCCACCTCTTTTCTTTTTCAGTGGATGAGGATCCTGGCCATGAATGAAGGGTGAATTGAAGTAAAACCTGGAAGATGTTATGGGCTTGGCTTCTCCTCAGGCCCCCCTCCCCCGAATCGCTCTTCCTTTCTCTAGAATCTGAAACCATGTAATTTAGAAATTTCATCTGTCTTTCCAACCTGGCTTCCTCTGCCACAAAAGTACTTTTTAAACATTCTAAAGCTTCCCCCCGCCCCATATTTCAGCCTTGTGCTGGTGTCCATTGAATGCTTTCCTGCATCTGAGCCCTTGAGCAGCTGATGTGTTAGGAGACACCTTGTTCCTAGGTTCAGCAATAGTCCAGGTGTTGGGGGGGGGGCTGGGCTCTGAGAGAGCTGGGAAGCACAGTGCAATGGCTGGGATAGCAGATCTGTGGGAATGGGGTACTCAATCTGCATGAGATCTTGGGACAGGAAGATGAGGGTGTGCAGTGTTCAGGACACTGAGGAGTGTGTGTTTCTATAGCAGTCAACTTAAGAGATAACCATGGCACTTGCTGCCTGTGTAGTGCCCCTTCATTGTCATGATTCTCAAAATGTGGGCGGAGACAGCCAAGCACCCCTGGGAACTCACAAAAGCTTCAGGAGCTGCTTTTAAATAAGGAAAATGCAGCTTCATTAGGGGCACACAACCTGCAAACCCGAGGTGGCTTACAGTGTTGGTATTTGACTAAATGGCCTCATACTTTGCCATCAACCTTATCTTTACGAAGCCGAGCTTTGGGATGTGTCTGTGAAGGCATATATTGCATAAAAAATCAATGTGGAGCCAGTTGCAAACCTAGTCCTGTCTGATCTGAAGTGACAGTGTGAGACGTTGTGTGGTGGTGCTCAAAAGGATTAGTAAGTAATGATGGTTACCGGTAAAATTCTTCCTTTTCTTTTGATGTGTCTGCATTGTTTTCTGAAATCACCTCTAAGATGTTGGGATAGAGATACTAATTAAGCCATATGACCCAACTGATGAATGAAGCTGCTGGGTGATTCTTTGGATTAGGAATCCATGAAAAACAAATTACTAAAATGCCAAGGGCACCCTGAGCTGAGAAAGGCTGGGAACCTTGGTTAACTACATATGACGAATTTTTTCTGAAACGGAAACAGTAAAGGAAGGCTATTAGACAAATGATGCAACTGTGGGAAGCAGCTACTGCTAGAGCCAGGAAGAGAGACGAGGGTAAAATTATGAAATCTTCAAAGATTGGGACCATGAGTGGCTTTTGGCTGGTGCTGCACTGAGGCTGGCTTTATGCTGTCAAGGAAACTGAAAACTAGACTCACATACTCTGACGAAATAAGCTCCCCAGATAAAGAACTAGTGTTGGAGTATGCTCATAGGAACAGGATGTGTCTCTCCCTCCACCAGCCCTGCTCCCTCAAGTGCCACCTATTGGCAACAAATACCATTGAGCTCTGAGGTAAAGCAAAGGTGTGAGTTTTGTAACCTTACTCCCAGCACCATAAAGCAGGGTATGATCTTTCTGCCCCCTCTTCCACAGTAGTCCCTGAGCTGTGGGTGGGTGAGGTTTAATATAGGAGCCTTATCCAGGGGAACATATTCTGCAGTCTCTTACTCTTTAAAACTTGGCCCGTTGTGGACTTCTGCCTTCACACTCTGTAGTATAAGGAAGCTTCACTGGTGAAAGTTTAGGGATGCACTAGTTTTCTTTTTACCCCTCGTTCCACTATGTTCCATGAGCCTTTGGTGTAGAGGTTCAACTTTAGATGTGTCACCTAGGACTGGGCATCTCTCAGATGTATGTTCTCCAAGTTTGACCAGTTGTGGGATTCTGCAGGAGCCTCCATCAGTTGCAAAAAGAAGCTTCTTTGATGAGTGGTGTAGACTATGCTTATCTGTAAAAAAAAAAAAGTATTCATATTTAGCATATGGTAAGAAATTTCATTTGTCTTGGGATATGACACATATAGGATTTTCTCTAGGATATGTGTCTTCTCCAGCCATGTGTATCTGGCTGTGTTTACAATGCCACCCATGAGTTCACTTCCATTGAAGGGACTTTAAGTCCAATTAGATAGCTGTTGATTACTCCACAGATAACAGTGCCACGACTGCACCAATAGAGGCAGGTTGCTATGCCGGTCATTATGGTTATTAGGTTATGGTTCATGAACATAGGGAAGCAGAGGCTTTCAGGCTACTGGAAACTTGCACGTGTGAACTTGTGGCAATGGTGGAATCCAGCACAGGACCCACACCAAGTCAATCAGACAAGGGCCCAGAGTAGAGCACGGGAAATGGGTGGTGGGCCGGCCCTAGTCTGGGAACTGTTGGAGACTGATTACTAGTGGGTGAGGGAGAGAGGCCTTACTTATACTATCTAAATAGGCTGACTAGACTCCAGTGGATGAATTTACATCAAAGGACATCTGGGTACAAATGCTTGACTGTATAGGACTTAACATGTATGACAGAATACACAAGGTCTGGTGGGGGTGGATGGGGGGTCTAAATTTGATTAAGAACTGTTGTATGAAATATACAAAAGCTCAATAAAAATTTAAATGTGACAGATGATGAACTAATTACCCAACTATGAATTTACATGCAATAAACATCTTTTAACCCTCCCCTCCATAGCAGGGTATAAAAAGTGTGATTGGAGCCAGGCATGGTGGTACACACCTATAATTCCAGGATTTGGGATATGTAGGCAACACAATCAGGAGTTCACGGCCATCCTCAACTACACAGCCAGTTCAAGGCCAGCCTGGGCTACATGAGACCCTGCCTCAATAAAACAAAAACAAATAAACAAAAAGATAACAAACAACAAACAAAAGGATGCTTGAAGCCAAGAAACAATGGCTTGGTAACCGTCTCAGACTCCTTAAGCTACAGCTTTTATGTTTAATCTAGCTGGGCCGAAGAGATTTTTACCCTCAATCTATAAACCATCACTTGAGATTGATCTTATCTGACTCTTGATTCCCCATCCACACTCCATGTTGATTTACTGCAGGCATTATAGGCTAGAACTGGACCAGCCCTAACTTAACCCTCTCATGCATCCCAGTCAAGTTCAGCCATAGTGTAGGGTCATGGGATGGGATACCCAACACTGAGTGAAATAAGCTTGTAGGAAGATCTTCCCCAGAATAACTGATCTTTAAACTAAAGTCTAGAGTTGAGTAGTAGCTGAGGTAGAAGTGCAGGTAGAGAGGAGAGGAAAAAGGACAAGCTTTAATACAAATGTCACCTCTTAATAACCATCTCCTTGCTGTTATTTTATCCAGGTTGTCCTACCTGTTCTCTTCAAAGCCCTTATTATCTTATAACATAACACATTATTCCCTTCAAAAACCGAAAAACCGTGTAATTTGGTCAGGTTACATGTTTGATTGCCATATGGTTACTTAAGTCTGTCTTCTTTACCAGATTTTAATACCAAAGAAGGTAGGGAACATGTCACATTTTTAAAAAACACTGTATCCCCGATATTTCACCTGCCACCTCGTAGTTGCGGCATACACATTTCAAAGCAATCCATGGAAAAAATGTAATATTTTTTATGAAAATGGAGAGGAAAGGTCAAGGAGCTGGTGGCAGGTCCTAAAAATCAAAGAAGTAAAACTGTAGGAACATGTGTCTTCCAGTCCTCCAAACTTTCTTTCGTGCTTGGTTTGCTTCACAGCACTTACTATCATGTGACATACTACACATTTGTCTGATATATATGATTCAGCCTTGTTGCTTTCAGGAGCATACACTGCCATAAGAACAGAGAGCATATTTGCTTCATTCTTACATCTACTGGTGCTTGGCATATCTAACACTTAGAAAGTCTTACCGTTCAAAGAATCTGTCCAGTGATTTTCTTTGAGCAAATAATACTTTTACTGCAATACTGTAACTGCCCTAATCGTTATTCTTCTTTCTTCTTAGAGAAGTCACTGTGTAGCATGCAGACTAGTCCAGAGCACCACTACATAGGGTATACTCTCTCCTGGAAGGTGCTCATGGCTGTTCTCTTGACCTGTCCTTGTATGCCTCAGAATCTTAGTGGTCATTTGTCCATTTGTTCCTTCTTGGGCATTTAACATGCTATTTCCTGGGCTTGGGGCCTAACTTTTCCACTCCCTACTTCCTCTCCTAATTCTACCCTCAGTACTCCTTCTTCTTTACCTGTTAATTTCTCTCTGTCCTGTGCCCACGGTCCCTTCTTTCATAAATGTGTTCTTGGCCTCCAGACTCCATGTTATACTGTTGGTAATTTGCTCTCAAATAGGTAAGCATGCAGAATGTAATGTGTGAATTATAGAGACTAGCCAGGAGCCTACCAATCAAGACCAAGAACATTCCACTCAGGAAGCACAGGAGTGTTAACAGTCAAGAAGCCTGAGATTTTAAGGCATCTTTTAATACCACAGAGGCTTCTGACATCATGTCTTGGTAAATAACTCTCACTTTACTAATTGGCCTAATCAGTATTAGAAATTGGTTGCAATCAAGAGCCTATTGACTAGCATAATAAATATCATAAGTGATGAGATTAAAGTTATTCAAAATATGTGGGCTAGCCAAGTTTTCATTTGTTTTATTGCAGTTCCAGTGCCTAGAGTCACATGCATGCTAGGCTAATGTTTTAACACTGAGCTGAGTGACACACTTTGCTCCTAACAATGTTTTGTTTTGTTGTTTTGTTTGTTTTGTTTTGTTTTGTTTGTTTGAGACAAGCCCCTTAACCCCAGCTTGCCTGGAACTATGTAGACCAGGCTGGCTTCAATTTCACAGAAATCTACCTGCCTCTGCCTCCCAAGTACTGGGATTAAAGGCATATGACACCACGTTCAACTGCGAATACTTTTTTTTTCTTTTTGTCTTTTTGAGACAGGGTCTCCCTGTAGCCCCAGCTGTCCTGGAACTCACTATGTAGACTAGGCTGGACTCGAACTCACAGAGATCCACCTGCCTCTGCCTCCCAAATGCTGGGACTACAGGCGTGCACTACCATGCCCAGCGCAAATACTTTTCAAACACTCTTCAGTCTTACACAATGAAGAAGATATCAGTAAGATCTGCCCTTCAACCTTAGCAGGAGGCTCAAGCCATGATTCCTGAACAGTCCTGTAACTGAAGTGACCATCAGGGTCACTTGTTTTGACTCTGTAATGGAAATAGGCAAATGGGAGGCCAGAGCCTTGGCTGCCTGATAGTATACAAGCTTCTCTGGAAGCAATGGCAATGCCCGTTGTTTATGTGCTGTCTGACCTGCTGCTGTATTAACTACAAACACAGAGACGGACACACACAATAGAAATTATCCAGCCTGCACAGAGACTAAAATATTTGTTGTCTGGCCCCTTACACAAAAAGAAAAAATTGCCCACTTATGATACTGTCACATCTGCCTCAAATGAGCCTTTCATACAAAATGGTAAGCAGATTGCACCAAAGGACAGATTTCTGGGCTTTCATTGGACTGTATGGAATAGACTGACCTATTGTGTGCTTGCTGGCTAATAAAGGTTCATATAATAAATGTTCAGCTGTGAAGTAGAATTGGGCCCAAGACTGGCTTTTATTATAACCTAATAATGTAGTTATAGGGGAATCATTAACCTGTACTCACCTCAAATTTCTTTGGTGGCTTTGGTTTCTGTAAAAATGGATGTCAGGGTTGTATAAGAGTCATGTTAAAATTGGCTCAAATGCGTTCCCAAGGAGAAGCCATGCGTTTCTACTGTGTGTACCCAGGAGGCCAGCACTCCCTCTGTAGAAGATGCAGTGGGCTTCATCCCACTGTCCCCCCCACCGCTACTGTCTGCATCTCCCTAGTATAAAGTTCATGAAGACAATAACTTATTTGTATGATTCACCATTATTCCTAATTCATGGCCAATCTCAGAGGTACGAAACATGATTATAGAAGGAAAGAACTACCTATAGCAATATCAGAGGGGCACCAATGGGAGCTTGATAATGATAAATTATGGTTAGTTAAAGTATAAACATAGCATACACCTACAGCAGGTACAAGGTCCAGAGCTCATGCTAAGGTCCATGAATCATGCTCATCTCATTCGTTGCCCATCCCACCTCTTTTTCTAAAAGCTTGAGAGAATGCAACTGTGTGGAGTGCACAGTTGACACACTGACTCCTTAATGCACTCATAGCCCTTAGAGGCAGCCATCATCTACATACGAGAAGAAGCACAGAGATAGACAGGAGAAGAGAATTGCTTTAGGGCTAGGTGGTCACAGAACCAGTGATCTTTTGACTGACTCCTTAATGCACTCATAGCCCTTAGAGGCAGCCATCATCTACATACAAGAAGAAGCACAGAGATAGACAGAAGAGAATTGCTTTAGGGCTAGGTGGTCACAGAACCAGTGATCTTTTCACCATATCATAGTGCCTTCATGGTTAATATGTATGTTTTGATTGAGTGAGCTGATGAACATGTGAATGAATCACCTTCTCCATGGCATTACTATAGGAGGTAGCAAACAGCTCACCTTCTCCCTAAATAACATGCTCTGGATTCTGATGAATTTAGTTGTTGGGTCAGCTAGGTCTATGATCACAGTCAACAAATTCCTATACACCAAACATCTGCAATAAGTAAAAATAAGCAAAAGAGTGGGTTTGGGTGATGCTGGGAAAAAGCTGGATTTTAATTGTGCTCCTTGTACCTTTTTATCCCTCCTCCATCTATGGTTCCATGCAGAAATTGCAAATGAATGGTCACATTGAACTATCTGTCAACATATTACTGCTCCTGCAGTATCAAATTATGTTGGCAATAATGTTTCCAGCTGCCTAGGATTCCATTGCAATTTAATTGGAAAGGAACTCAAATCGCATCTCCAAATGGATAAAAAATGAATTTTATATACAAGCTATCCACCTCCACATTTTCAGCCCCATGCCCCAAATTATCTCAGTTTAGGTTCAAGTTTGAACAGTACATATGTCCCAGCCAACTCCACATGGAAAGATGAATGCAGAGAAAATTCAGGAGCTGGAAATCTGCTTTGCTCCTCCTTTCTTTAATACGATGTTCTGCCTTGATTTAAGGTCATGAGGTGATTTCACAGCTATTGTCTTTGGCAGAAAAGATAAAGGCTGAGTCCACGTAGAACAAAATGGAAGCCAATTCTGACTTAAACATGTGGTTACTCTTAAAAATCAGAATGTGCTTATTGCTTCTTCCCTGTATTATATTAGGGCCTTAATTATGCTCTTGAGGTCAGCCATCACTTGTTTTCTAGATTTGCGTATCTATGTATTTTATCTATCTACACCATCTTTTGTTCTAATTAACAGGGAAAGTAACCATGACCAAACATTGAGAGTCTCTCTACAATTCAATGAGAGGTTGACAGAAATATCTTAGTATGTACAGGGAGTTTAATGCATTTACAATGGGCCAAGGAGGTTATAGGAGAAAGTTTCCAGCAAATGGTGACATTAGAGCTGGTCTTTGAATATATTCACAAGAGATTTATCTTTATAAGCAGCACCCCAAACACAGGGAATAGCATGGATAAAATCAAAGAGGTATCAAAGGACTGTGGATGATACACTTTGCTTTAGGACTATAGGACTCGAGGTGCTAGTAGAAGAAACGGAGGCAGAGGCGTTTGGTATACAAAGGTGCAAGTGGGAAGTTGGTCTCAGGTACTAGGTTGGAAATGGTGCTTCAGGGTGGAAGAAAACTAAAAAGTGCTGTCATGGAAAAGCATATGTTATCAGAGACAAGAGAGGCCAAGCTGTCTTCCTGAGGGGGCAACAGTTTCTTAAAATGTGAATGGGTCACACATGTACACACACACACACACACACACACACACACACACACACACACACACGCCCTATCACATGCAAAATCACAGGGGGCAACAGTTTCTTAAAAATGTGAATGGGTCACACATGTACACACACACACACACACACACACACACACACACTTGCCCCTAGCACATACAAAATCACAAATGGCTCTGGGATAAGAAGACAAATGAAGTTCTGTGGCCCTTTTCTCCTCTCCCTTCTCCAACTCTTCTCCTCTCCCAAAGAGCCTATGAACGTGTGTGTGAAGACCTCAGCCTTCAAGCACAAGCTCTGTCTACTCTTCCAGACAGACAGCCTTTGCCCTCGCAGTGCTTACAAGAAGGGACAACCAAGGAAGGTGGCTCTCATAGGCCCTGTAAGAGAGTTCAGAGCCACGGGGGCAGCAAATTCTGAAGAGTCAATGGCCTGAAGCCTGGTCAGATCAGAAAATAGAGGACAGGAAGGTGCAGCTCACTGACTGCTGACGCCCTTTCCTGGAGGAGGTCATAGTCTGACAAGACCCAATACAGAGCTCAGGATGAAACCCCTTGGGTTTACTCTATTAGAGGCTGAGCCAGTATGATTTTTCCATGAGAGGGGATGCCTTGCAGTTTCTCAGACAAGCAAACCTCTCTGTGCTCTGTTTGCTGTCTTCTTGGCCTGTACGCTATACTCAAGAAGGTCATATGGACAAGGCCTTATCTGGAGGCAGAGACCATCAGCTGTAGGCTTGGATGTATTTACACAGGGATATAAATTCAACAAACCAATCTCTACTGTACACACAAGACTTTCTCAGCAATTTCCAGCTTGTTTGCACCAACTGGAATGTAAACCCAAGACTTTGCCCATGGAAGGCAATTGCTGGAGCAGAAGTTGGTGGCAAACAAGATTTAAGAGGGTCACAATGAAGGCATGAATACTCCTACCACACGTTTTGAAAACCAGTTTCCCTTGTGTAGGATTTCAGAACAACTTCTTGCTTGAAAGTAAAAAGAAAGAACTGTTCACTTTGAAGAACCTGTGATGTGCTGATGGGAACAGAGTAAAGATGGTGGAGACAGGAAATCTGAGCTCAGGTCCCCAGAACAAATCTCCAATCTGATCATCTCACAGGAAACCCACTTGACGGATCCTAGGGCTGCTAGACAAACAGAACATGGTCCCTGGCCATCTGAGAGAGGAGATAGATGCACAAAAAATAATTCTTGGGCAATGTGACAAATGTGATAGACAACAGTGCATGGGGACATGGCTTTGTGACCCTGGGTAGGCGATATCACCTTTACAGAGACAGTGACATACACCATAGAGTTGTCTCTCAAAGGCAAATGTTAAGGATACTACCTAGCTCAGAGATGCTGCCTAATGGCCACTACTTTTTCCTTTTTTCAATGGGAGTTTCCACACTCAAAAACACTTTCACCTACATGTGTCTTATCCACAGGGCCACTAGAGGCCATCTAACCCTTTGCATCTAAGTTAAGATATCCATGAACCTTTTAATTTCTATAGCCCAGGGAACCTCCAAAACCATCTCTCAAGGTCTCTGCCAACACATAGCCATATTTGACAAGTGAGTCCTGTTTTCTGAGTCTCTGTATTCCCATGGAGAGTCTTATTTGGCAGAGGTGTGCATGCATGTCTCAGCCTTTCCTGAAATCCTGTCACAAGGAATATCTTTGTGGTATCTGAGGACCGTGTTCAAGGTCTAGGAGTCACATTTGGGCTCCTTCCAACATTCTATTGAATCACTTCCCTACCTCTCCTACTTAAACCACCCACAGGCCGTGGTGTTTTTCTTCCTCTGGTGCTCAGTGTAGGAGAAATCAAGGCTCTGAGAATGCTTCTCCTATGTAAAACAGCCCACACCCGTGCACATATGGGCAACACTCACTGAGCTTAGCAGGTTAGAAACAACAAAAAGACATGAATTTGAGATGGGGAAGTGTGTTGAGGGGCAAGTGGGGGGGACTAGAGGGGGAAAGATGGGGATAATATGGTCACATTTTATTGTATACATGTATGAAATTCTCAAAAATAAAAAAATTTAAAAGATTCTTGGGGCATTTCTCCAAGAAAGGCAATTCTGTGTAAGAGGAATATCCATTGTTAGGGAAAGGCAATTTTCTCTCTTTACAGTTCATTTTATTCTCATTAACAGCCCTCTGAGATTAGTGCAATAATTTCCACTTTATAGATGAGGAAATGGAGGCACGGAGATGAGCTGCCCTTAGCCAAAGTCACTCAGCTGCCGAGTGCTGGAGCCTGGCTTCAAGCCATGCCCTGACAATCATTCATTCATGCTTTGGAATGAACAAGAGGCTTTGACTGTGCCTTACTTTGGAGCGACGCTCTTTGCTATGTGACAGGCTTACAATTTTCCTTGTTCCCTGTGAACAAACTGGCCTTGGAATGCTTTTGCCTCTAAGAGGGGCAGAAAGGAGTTTATGTGCACATCTGCACATGTGAATTGCAGAAAAATTAGAGACTCTGGGTTGAGTCACAGGTCAGTGGTCAGCCTAGACTAAATGTGCTTAAGTTCCAGCTTTGCTCCTTCGGTGGCAAGTCCCAGGCTCCCGAGGGCCAAGCAATTTCTCTCTCAGTTATATTTTTTCGATGACATTCTTACAGATCTCCCTAAATTCCTGATGGCTGTGGCATGTCTCACATTTATGTCCCTATTTTGATTGCATTCTCCATTGGTGTCAGAGTAGAGAAAACACAAAGTTTTGGGACTTTCCAAGTCCAAATCTCAATTTTGCCTCTTTACGTAGCTTGAAAACAATCATTTCATCTCAGAGAATTTTGGTTCCCTCTAGGATAGAGCTCATGATACCCTCTCACAGGTCCTTTTGACGTTTATAAAGATCAGCACGTTTCCATTCAATAAATACATTCTAGGGTCCCTTAATATCCTTGCATACCAAGCTTGGGTTCAGACAGACACAAGTTCAAAGCTTCATTTTGTCACTTGCTAGCCTTGCTACATTGTACAAGTTCCTGGACCGCTCTGAGCCTTGGTTTATTCATCTGTCAAATGGATTGACACTCTTCACTCCTTCCCAGTGTCCTAAGATGAATCAGGAAATAGATAGAACTAGCCTTTCGTGGATGCTGTTTCATTGATAGTATTTTGTTGTGCTTTAACTCCTTATTTGAAATCTCAAAAATTATGTTTAGCATGGAATACGGTAGTTTTTAATATGCTTAACAAAAATGTGGTCTTAGCCTTGGGCTTAACTGAATATTAAATATCTCTCTTCTTATTTCCTAACAGGGAGGAGAGAACCTCACGAGGGTGATTATCTCACCGGGGTTTAGCATTAGTTTCAAAGATACGCTCAGAAGAGAAGTGTTGGAGAAGTACTAAGCAGTGGTGTATGACATCACTACCAGAACAGTTCTAGAATCTGGATAAAGGATAAAGGCTAGAAGTGATGCTCAGGATTTCTTAGAAATCCCTCTATCCTTATGCCTGTGCATCTGTATTTACTGCAGCCTGGGCCACCCAGAGACATCCAACCAAGCAAAAGTAGCCATGCCCGTCACAGACCCTAACTACGAAGCCCACACATGTCACCCCTCATTCCGCATTGGTTCAGCCCAATGGACCATGAGCAACAACTTGTTCAATGTCACTCATCTTGTTTAACATTACTTGTTTGCCTTTAGGACACTGGTCTCCTTTCCACAAGGAATCCTTGAGCATGAAAAACGGAGATGTAAGAACGAGTATGAATTCCTCAGTTGACAAGAGGCCAGAACTACCCATCCCTGTGTTCTTGGTAAAGCTCTGATAAAGCTACAGTTTCCTCATAGGGATAGATTAGGGAGCTCAACTAGTACCAAGAGCCCCAACTGTAGCCCGTATTATTGGCATATTGGTACAAAGGCATCTATCTGTACTCTAAAAGCTCGGGGAACTGCAGAACTGGAGAGATGACAGTGTCCTAGTCTATCCCAGCCTATTACTTTGCATTATGGTGCTGCCCAGAATTACCATTCATAGGACATTCAGGATGGACATGAAGCATAATGATTTTTATTCCTGTTCCTATTACTGAAAAACAAATGAACAAACCCTAGCTATCACATAGGGCATACTTATTAAATTCAAGGTGTAATTTTAATTGCTATAAGAATATTTCTAAATTAGGTAAGCTACTATTATCATCAAATTACTATCACATAGAGCATACTAATTAAATTCATGGTGTAATTTTAATTGCTATAAGAATATTTCTAAATTATTTAAAAATTGTGCTGGATAGCTTTAGTGTTAACTTGACACACCTGGGTTGAGGGAGCCTCAATTGTGGAATTTCCTCTATTGGACTGGCCTGTGGCCATGCCTGAGGGGCATCTTCTTGATGAGTGATGTGGGAGGGCCCAGCCTACTGTG
>NW_008353921.1:1234178-1244408 GCF_000622305.1 Nannospalax galili | reverse complement strand
AAAAGTAGAAAGTAGATTCAAAGACATTATATAACTTGATAAAGTCCCATTAGCATAGGGATGAATGGCGATTTAACCTCTATGCTGAACTATACTTGGTATTATAATCAGTTTTGCACAAAATCATCCTCATGTAAGATGTAAGACATAAATACATTATGTGGAGATTATAAAATAAGACATGATCTATGTTATATATGGAGATCTGGGACCAAAAATAGTGGGTAAGAGGGAATGGGGGGGGGCAGTCTGGGTACTGAAGACAGGTAGGATGATGTCTGTGGCAACAATGGGGAAGAAAGGTGAACTTTTAATACATTATGTGGAGATTATAAAATAAGACATGATCTATGTTATATATGGAGGTCTGGGACCAAAAATAGTGGGTAAGAGGGAATGGGGGGGCCAGTCTGGGTACTGAAGACAGGTAGGATGATGTCTGTGGCAACAATGGAGAAGAAAGGTGAACTTTTGTGTAAGATATTAGGAAATTATACATTATGCTATGCGTGAAAGAGGGACAAATTCAAAGGCCAAGTTCATGAGGCATACTGACCATGTGGATAGACTGGCTGTTGAATGCCAATGACATCACCAAAATTCCAGCTTGTGCATCTGAATGTTTTTCACAGAAAAGGATGTAACTAAATTAAATAAAGAGGCAGACTAAAACTCTACCAGCCATCTAAGTCAGTGCATCCTTTATGTACAGTTGATAGCACCTCAGATGGTTCACAGTGGTACGTTGATGAAGCCTTAAGAACTGAACAGTTTTTACAGTTGATTTGTTTCATGGAAAAAGATGTATGACAAATTTTTACTCCATGCATTGATGCTAGATATTTGTACTTAAATAAGAATAAAGAAATTGATTTATAAAAAATGTCATATAAACTGTGTTGCACGTGACAAAAGTCACATAGGCATAGGGAGAGGATGAGTTACAGTCGGAAGAGCAACAACATCCACTTGCCTCCTGACAGTCTTCTCAGAGTTCTTGTGTCTAAACTGTGTTGCACGTGACAAAAGTCACATAGGCATAGGGAGAGGATGAGGTACAGTCGGCAGAGCAACAACATCCACTTGCCTCCTGACAGTCTTCTCAGAGTTCTTGTGTTGTGCATGTGTCTTTCAGACCCTGTGCATGGCCCACAGAATGTGGAAATTGTGGACATTCGAGCCCGGCAGCTGACCCTGCAGTGGGAGCCCTTTGGCTATGCAGTGACCCGATGCCACAGCTATAATCTCACCGTGCAATACCAGTACGTCTTCAACCAGCAGCAGTATGAAGCCGAGGAGGTGATCCAGACCTCTTCCCACTACACCCTGCGGGGCCTTCGGCCCTTCATGACCATCAGGCTGCGGCTGTTGCTGTCCAACCCTGAGGGCCGGATGGAGAGTGAGGAGCTGGTAGTGCAGACAGAGGAAGATGGTGAGTGAGAGAGGCCACTTTACTGGGGGATGGTGAAGCTTGTTCATGGGCCGTGCCAGTCAGTGATGAGGATTTTATTTTTTCTCCATTTTGTGTATGTTTGTGTGTGTGCAGATGTGTGTGTGTGGGGGGTGCATGCACATATAGATGTATGCATATGGAAGCCAAAGGTTGATGTATGATATTTTCATTTACTTTTCCGCTTGATTTTGGGGGACAGACTCTCTCACTGGGCTCACTGATATGGCCAGACTGGCTGTCCAGCAAGCCCCAGAGATTTTCCTGTCTCCGTTGCCCCAGAAATGAAGATACAGGCATGTGCTGCCCCTCCCCATTTTTTATGTGGATGCTAGGGATCTGAACTCAGGTCTTCATGCTTGAGTGGTGAGCACTTTACTAAGAGCCTTCTTCCTGGCCACTTTCTTCCATCTTTAATTTTTCTACATCCCCACTAAAGGACCATGCAGGCTATGCATTGTGCAACACCCAAGGGATGGTGTTACCACAGGCAATGATAACTGCTGTAGATATGTGCTCCTGTGGACTCTTTTGTGGCCCCCATCCTTGCCTCATTTCCTATCAGCTTCTCCAGTCAAGGCTTTACTCCACAGATGCCTCCTGAAAGAAGCATCGTTTAAACATGCTGAGATTGGAAGTCAGACAACTTGATTCTCTACAAATTAAAAGTAAAATAGCTTAAAGCTTAACATGCAATCAGAAACCATTAGTCCCTTGGATGTCCCGCAGGTATCTCAAATACAATGTATTGAAAAATGAGCGATCTTCTCTTCTAGACCACCTTACCTTCCTGTGTTCCCCATTTCAGTTATCTTCTCCTGGGAGCTCAAGACAGAGTCTGGAAAATCAGCACAGGGGTCCCCGTTTCTCCTACCTCCCCGCACCCTACAGAGGTCTAAGGAGTCTGTTTCCTGCAATGTATCTTCTGGCATGCCTTTGTACTTGTTGCTCCTGAAATGTGAGCCTCTTGTGAACCCAGAAAAAATAACTTTATCTCTCTGTACTTACTCATGCTGTCTTTTCTGCTCAGACTGCTCTCCCCCTCCATGTTTGCATGACAGAAATCTCTTGATCCTTCAAGACTTTGCTCAAATGTTACTTCCCCCAGAAGCTTTTTTAGACTGCCTCCAATTTCCTGGATGTTTCTCCCCAGGTTTCCACTATAGTCTACATGTAAATCCACACGGTAGCTATCTTACTGCTGGCATAGAACTTGCCATTTATAAGACTTACCTAAGAAACACATCTCTTTGTGTGTATTTCACTTTCCTCCTCAGCTAGGCTGCCTCTGGCCTTATGGGTGTCTCCTGTAGTTCTCCAGAATCTGACTCTGAGATGTAAATTTGTGTGCAAGTGATTAAGGAAGTTTCCCAGAAGAGACTGGGTAGAGTTAAAGAAGCAAGACAGGAGACTGGAGGGAGTCAAGATGCAACTTCTGGCTAAGTCCAGCCAAGACTCACAGCAAACTGGGCCTGCAGGCTAGCTCTCCAGGGAGAGTTGTTTATCACAGGTGTTCCAAGCCAAGAGTTGGAGCTACAGCATTCCCTGTTGATCCGGTTCTACTGGTTATATACAGCCCTTCTTCCAACAGGTAGAATTATACTATTTGAGAAGGTAGACTCTCCAGGCCAATATATCTGGGGCACACTCATTAACCTCTTAGGTACTTTGGTTTTCTTACCTCTGAAATGGAATTAGTGTTGATATCTACCTTGTAGTTTATTGTGAATATTAAAGAAAAGGGAGATAATGAAATTGGACAATATCCAGAAGTAAGTTTTCAACAAACATGGTTACTACATTTGTTCTAAACAAAGAAAGAAGAAAAAAAAAAACCCAAGATCCTGAGAAGGGAGTCTCTGGTACACACAACTTAGAAGTCACTCAGATGTTAAGGGACACCTCTCCAAGTTCGTGCCACTGTAGAAGGTACCCTGTAGACTTTCAAGGAGAGGCAGTCTGCAAGGGTCCTGATTGAAAAAGCAGGGTAGGGGGCAGAGAGTGGTTTAGTGGATACTGTTCCCAGGGGATCCCCTAGTATTGACAAAGAGGAGCATCTGTTGAGAGTCACCACTGGGTCTGGTCAAGGAGCAGCACAAAGTGGGCCATTCTAAGCACCCCCCCCCGCTTTGGATTGCACTGTGAGAATGACCGCCATATGTGTCAGCAAGTCTCAAGTCCTAGATTTAAGATATGTCTAATCCTCTCCCTTTCCCATTTTTACCACTAAGAAGAAAATAAACCACAAAGTCTTTATCAAAACAGTGTAGGAAGAGCAGTGCTTTAAAATTAAATTTATAGTAAACATCATTAATAAAACATCAATTCCTGCTCCAAGAGACATGTGGACATTAGCATATTAAAGATATGGTTCTGTAGCTCTTCTGAGTCCCTAGAAGAACTGGAAACTCTGGAAGATTTCAGCAGGGTGTGAATGCCCTTTGGGAAGTTTTTCTCTTTGTTGATGCACTGTCTCCGTAAGCTGCCCCTGGAAGTTCTCACGTTCCTGGCTGAGGCTACCCTGGCAGCCAGAGCTGCTTCAATAGCTGGGACTGAGGCGTGAGTCAACATACCTGCTGTGCACAGTCCCTGGAGACCATGACCAGGCTCCATTCTTCTTAGAGCTAGAAAGCATTGGCTCCTTTGCTGGGAAACTCATTCACCTTGAGGTTAAGCTAAGGATGGAGTGTGGTGCATACAGTTAATTGAAATTCTCATTAGGGAGTCAGAGAGCTGCCTCTCAGACTGAGCGCACTGACTTTGCATTGCTCTCATTCCTGCTCCATAAATGGACTTCTAGAAGGTTTGAAGGATCTCAGTTCCTCTGAAGGCCTACAAAGGAATCGCCTCCTAGAGAGGGAAGCTCATGACCCCTGAGCCACACAGCTTCACTGGGTAAATAAATGGCTGTTGATAACAGACTAAATAGATTCTTATTTTTCTCTTTTCTACAAATATCTCAGTCAAAATCACTCCCTCATTCCATGGTCTTTCTCTGTCTTTAACTGAACCACAGCCAAGGCCCTAGAGGTGGTCTGATTTAAGCTCCCAATTACTGAGTACCTATAATGCTCTAGACACTGGTAGCCTTGTTATATGCAATCGACTCTTGTATTTTTTTTGCCACAAATTTTATTGAATGATTCAAAGATACAGAAAAAAATTAAAAATTAGCATAAAAGAGACCTGTAAATCATTTACCCAGATTCAACTTTTGTTATCACTTCATTATATTTATTTTTCCAAATATATAACAGATATCATGACATGAAAATATCATATATAGATACATATTCTTTTTTGAATATTTTGTTACTTTTTAAATTTTATGTGTATGAGTATATTGCCTGCATGTGTAAGTGTACCTGTGTTGTGCAATGCCCTCGGAGGTCAGAAGGTAGAGTCAGATCCCCTGGAACTGGAGTCACTAATGCTTGTTAGCCACTATGCAGGTGCTGGGAACTGAACCCTGGTCCCCTGCAAGAACAGTCTGTGCTCCTAACCACTGAGCAATATGACCAGCCCCTAAATACATGTTCTTAATCATTTGAAAATCAGCGTAGAAATCTTGATATTTAACCCCTTAACTCTTCAATGTACATAACTTAAAAAAATCCTCATAAACATCCACAATATCATATAACATCTAAGAAAGGTAACATAATTTTTAAATAGCCCAATGTGCTACAATGCAACCACTATACCTACACCTGAGTCTCACGGAGCAACGGAACATAGACTAAGGGGTAAAGAAGAAACTAATGCATCTCTCAAATCACATTAATGAAACTCCCTCATGAAACAGAGGACAATGGACACAAAAGATCACAAATGACCAAAGCGTAAAGAGTCTGCAGAGTGTGGTCATTGTGGACTCCACAGGACTCCTATGTTAAACTCCACCCAAGGGCTCAGGGACCAGTTCATAAGAGGGAGTGGAAAGATTGTAAGAGCCAGGGAGGAGGTGCATGGCCGTATGGAAAGAGAGTCCTACAGGCTCCTGGGACCTTGTTCTCATAAACCTACAGCAGTGGTGTCAGCATGTGCAAGACCTATGCAAACTCAAGTAGACAAAACCCCAGTACAGATCTGTGGGCAACAAGCGCCAATCTTAGTGGAAGAATTATTGGCAGCTGATTACTGCTGGGTGAGGAAGACCTGATCTTCTTAAAGGGAAAGACTCTAGATAGGCTGCCTAGATCCCAATGAATGAGCTTGCACTGAGGAATGTCAGGAGACACTAACTTGACATGATAGGCCTTAACACAAATGACAGAATGTATGAATTCCATTGTGGGGGTGTGGGAGGTTGCCATGGGGAAGAGGGTGTAAGGATGATTAAGATCAACTAAGATGTGCTGTATGGAATAGACAAAAATTCAATAAAAATATTACAGAAAAGTAGCCCAGTGTGGGTCATCAAGATGGACGAACAGGAAAAAGCACTTGCCCCCAAGCCTGAAGACTTGAGTTTAGTCCTTGGGAGTGGAAAGAGAGAAAGGATGCCTGTGATGGAGGTCTCTTGACCTCCACTCTAGTGCTGGGATGCATATTCATATTCTCTCTCTCTCTTTCAATAAAGCAATATTTTTTGAATTTTTTGAGACGGGGTCTCACTGTGTAGTTATGACTGGCCTGGAACTCACTAGATAGAGCAGTCTGGCCTTGAATTCAGAGATCTGCCTGTCTCTGCCTCCTGAGTAAGGACTTAAAGGTGTGCACCACCAAATCTGGCCAGCTAAAAAAAAAGTAATTGCCCAATACACAATTAATTTCATATTTCTTCTAATGTTAAACTTGACTGTATGATTAAATCAGGACACAAGACATTTTGGCACTTTCTAATAGCAGTATATATTTCTCATTGTATCTTGTTGAGGGTTATGTAAGGTTGGGAGTCTCTCTGTGGTGATGTGGCATATAGTTAAGATGGAGACCACTACACTGTAAATACAGTGTGCTTTCCTCTCCTCTTTATAAAATTGCTCTTTTGTGACACTTTGAGATGGTTTGTGTCCTATTCACCCCGAATTGTTACTCAATGATTTTAATACTTCTTAATTACCCTACCTAAATCAATGATTACATTGGTGCTTATGAAAGGATGGGTTTTAAATCTGTCATCCCCACTATACTTATTAATAAGCACTTTCCTTCATAGAAGAAGCTTTTCCTCTCCCTCCTTGTGTTTGGGTTCTTGCTCATAGATCAGTCTCAATCTAGTGTGCTAAGCTCCACCACTGTCCGAATTCTTTTGGATGATCAAGTTGTCCTCACCATGGACTTGGGTTCTGTTGGTATGTCCCCACTAGTTAACCTTGTTTCTGGCACAACCCAGTACTCTAGACTATCATTGCAATGTTCCTGGCCCAGACATGAAGGCCACCACTTATCTAAAGGTTTGTGGTTGCTTCCAATGGGAGTAGCATCTTGGCCCTGAGACAGGTCTTGAGTGTGCTCAAGGGAGCAATAGTCCTTCTAGCCTTTTTAAGTATAAAGAGGCAGGGAAGATAATTTATCTTTTTTAAATCATGAGCTCATCCTGATTGAAATCCAACACCTCCAGATTCTTCTGTACATGTATAGATCTTCTTTTCTCCCAACAGTGAGGACCCTGATTCTCCACGTTCACTTTTTTATTCATTTACTCCATCCTCCAATACACAAAAACAGTCTCTAAATTAACCAACTCACCAGCAGCCAAAGAAACTACTAAATCAGGCAGAATATTCTGATTTTTCTGCCAGTAGTCTATGTACTGCCAAGGATATATATTCAAAATACTATTTTTTAAAGTTCAAAGTGCCATCTGTAATATTAATTTGGTACCCCATTAAGTTAATTTAATTTTAAAGGTTTCCTTCCTCCATGTTTTAAAAAGGAAATGCTGTTGCCTCATTTAAAAGTCAAAACTCAGGGCTGGAGAGATGGCTCACCAGTTAAGAGCACTGACTGCTCTTCCAGAGGACCTAGGTTTGATTCCCAGCACCCACATGGCCGCTACGAACCGTCCACATGGCCGCTACGAACCGTCCTTAACTCCAGTTCCAGGGGAATCTGAAGCCCTCTTCTTACCTCTGCAGCATTGCACGACACGGGTGCACTCACACACATGCAGGCAATACACGTAAAATAAAAATAATAAATAAAAGTTAAAAGATAAATTAAAAGTCAAAACTCTATAGAAAAAGTTTATTCCCTGTCGCTATCTTTTTTCACTATTCAGTTCACACCCAAAAGATCAAAAATTTTATTGGTTTATTTCATATAGTTCATTTAACAAAAGTAAATCACACTTTCTTCCTCTTCCTCCTGCCCCTCTCCTCTTTCGCATCCTACTCTTCCTCCACCCACCCCCGGTTGTACCACTGAACTATACCCCAGGTCTCTGTCCTCCTCCTTCATATTTCAAAGATAGCAAAATAAGAACTTCATAACCTGTGTTTATCACTTACTTTAGCCTAGAAATCACTTCATATCACCCCCCCCCATTTTTTTTTTTTGTTTGAGACAGAGCCTCGCTGTGTAGCCTGAGTTGGCCTAGAACTCTAGATAGACCATCCCAGGTTGGCCTCTGTCTCTGCCACCTGAGCTCTAGGATTAAAGGCACCACTACATCCTGTTTGAGTTCCCCATTCTTTTAATAGCTTTGTGGTCCTTCATGGTTCTGTGGATGAGTCCATTCGGTGCCCAATGGTAACTGCTTTAATTGCCTGCTATGTCTTACATTTTTTCATTTAGGTCATGAACTTCCCCTCAATTTCAGGTATCCTATTTGCTGATTGGTTGGCTGCTTGCTATAAAGAGGCACACTGTAGTGACACTGTAACAGATAGCCTTGTGCATATGTTGTTTGGTATTTGCGGAGATGTATCTTCAAGTAAATTCCTCACAGTGGGATTGCTGAAATCAGAAGTAAATGCACATTCAACTAGGCAATCTTTCATAGCAATCCTATCATTTCACCAGCAGTGTGAAATGATTTAATCTTCGCACCAAATACGAAGAAGCAAACAGCATTGTTTCCCTAGTGTACAATAAGAGAATCTAATTTTAATAATATATAAAACATAATTGATTGTAATAAGTAACAGTATAAATATATGAATATAATTTATATTTAATATGTTTAACCACATGTAGTAAGTATATTGTCCCAATATGGAAAAGCAAGCTTAAACTCAAATGCTTTCATATAAAGAAGACTGAAATAGCTCAGTACCTTTATTTTATATACATTTTAAAAATTATTTTTATGTGTATGAGTACTATGACTGCATGTATGTAAGTGCACCTATGTCGTGCAATGTCTGCTGAGGGCAGAGGAGGAGGGCAGAGGAGGAGGGCATCAGGTCCCCTGGAACTGGAGTTACGGACAGTTGTTAGCTACCATATGGGTGCTGGAATTTGAACCTGGGTCTTCTGCAAGAACAGCCAGTGCTCTTAACCACCGAGCCATCTCTCCAGCCCCTTGTATACATTTCTAATGAGCCCACTCATCTGGTTTCTCAGGTTGCAGTATGCCAGAAGGAGGATACATGCTGCCAGGAAGAGGTACATCTATCATAACAAGACCTGAAAAGAGGAAAGGAAGAGGAAAAGCATTAGAGGAAATAATAATGAGGCACAAGTCAAGCAGTCCAGTGTCAGACCATAAGGGAAAAAGCTATGCACCTTAGCAGATCCTAAAGGCCTCATTTCAGTTCAGTACATTGTAGATGTTTACAAAGATGACCTTGTGGTAGTGTAAGTATAGGGAGAAATGCAGTTATGTGTCTCGTATGTCCCCTGCGAGTTAGGCTTTGTTCTGGTGCTCTTCTTTCTTGTAGTCATTTGCCTAACACGGTGACGCAGATGGATGAGGAATTAATATGTCCCCTGATCTTTCCTGTGAGGTTTCCACTAACCATGTGGTATGAAATCCTAAACCTGGCCCAAGCCTCCCTAACACTCCCCCTGCTTTACTTTTCTCCACATCATACTTTACATTTATTTATTTAGTTTATTATCTGTCCCTCCAAGAGGAATGTAAGTTTGGTAGAAACAGAAACTTTGATTTGGTTTGTTCCCTACTGTATATTTCCCAGCAAGAAGAGCAATGCTCACTCATAATGTACTCATTAACTATTTGCTGAGTCAGTTTATGCATGAATATCTGACATCAAAGTCTATGCCACTATCATGACACGGTTCCTAAGTTGGGGGCACATGTGAGTCTTTTGGTGCATTCAACCCTGACTCATCCTGACTAAAGCTGATCATTAGCATCTCTTCTTGTCTCCAAATACAATAATACATTCAATCAGTAACACAAATGAACCATGGTTGGAAAATTTACACCATGAAAATTGGCAAACAAGTTATGATTTTTTTTTCCTTCCCAGAGAGCCATGTCAAAACATTTAGTGTGGGGCTGGAGAGATGGCTCAGCACCTAAGAGCACTGACTGCTCTTTCAGAGGACCTGGGTTTGATTCCCAGCACACACATGGTGGCTATGAACTGTCCTTAACTCCAGTTTCAGGAGAATCCGAAGCCCTCTCCTGACTTCCGCGGTATTGCACAACACAGGTACACTCACATGCAGGCAATACACTCATACACATAAAATTAAAAAAATAAATAAATAAAAAACATTTAGTGTGACATCACTATGTCCCTCAAAGGCTGTATTTGATGTCTTGAGCTATGAAAATTTATCTGGAAGAAATAACTTTCTGCCAATAAAACTAGAAAATAGGAGTAGACTAAAATGATGTGTTTCCAACTTTTCCTTTTTAT
>NW_008353921.1:1183253-1233857 GCF_000622305.1 Nannospalax galili | reverse complement strand
TATATATATATATATATGCATGCTTATAGAGTCTGGTAAGTGTCCCCAGATGTCCTTCAGTGTGGGTCCATCCACTGGGCCCACCAAGAGTCCCATTCTTGTAAGACATGATCTCTCTCCCTCCCAGAAGCTATCAGTTGTCCAGAGCTCCTTAGGTTGGGATGAGATTTCTTACCTACTTCCCCATGTCTTTACTGAGATTTTGTCTATTTTGAGCTTGCTTAGGACATGTGCAGGCTGTCACCATTGCTGTGAGCTCACATGAGTAACTGTCTAGCTGTCTGGAAGACTGTTTCCTTGTGGTCATCCAACCCCTCTGGCTCTTACAGTCTTTCTGCCTCCTCTTTCTCAAAGATCCCTGAACCTTGGGGGAGGCAGAAGTTTGAAATAAGTGTCCTATTCAGGGACAAGCTCTTTGTGGCCTCTTGTTCTCTGCACATTTGCTAAGTGTTAATCACCATCTGCTGCATAAGGAAACTTCTCTAGTGAGAGTTGGGGCATGCGTTCAACCTTTGTGTAGAGATTGCATTGAAAATGTGTCACTTAGGGTTAAGCGTCTCACAGACACTTATTCTCTGTGTTTGATCAGTTCTCGAACTTTGTAATAGTCTCCATATGTTTCAAAAAGAAACTTCTTTGATGAGGGGTGAAAGGTGCACTTGACTGTAAATCCGAGAATGCATATCTAACTTTTCTGCATAAGACTCACATACACTAGTGTTCACTGAAGTCTTCTCTAGTCATTTTGATTTTTTAAATTATTTTATGTGTATGAGTGTATTGCCTGCATGTATGTCATGCAATGCCCATGGAGGTCAGAAGCGGACATCACATTAGAGCCTCTGTAACTGGAGTTACAGACGGTTATTAGCAATTATGTGGTTGCTGGAACTATGTGGGTCCTCTGTAAAAGCAGCCAATGCTCTTAACTGCTGAGCCATCTTTCCAGTTCCTACTTTTTTAAGTTAGCCCCAAGCCTCTTTATAATGAATAACCAGCCAATCAACCAGCCAATGTGACACTTAAAATGGAGGGACAAAAAGTGGCTTACATTAGGATGAAAAATTGCTATTTCATTACCTGGGGCTCTGGATTTCCCAATACATTGCATCTCCAGTCTCCAAGTCTCATTGCTAGCCTCCAAATTTTCCATTGTGAACCCTTTTTTCAGATACGTAAATGGAGATCAGGGTAAGAAAAAAGAGAGGAGAGGAGGGGAGGGGAGGGGGAAGGGGAAAGGAGGTAGACAGGAAGGGGAGGGGAGAACAGACAAGGGATAGAGAAAACTTCCCTTGATAACAATCTGTCCTCTTTCCTGTTGAAATGAAAATTTCCCTTAAATTACCGCCTGACTTTAAAGCATAAGAAAACATCTGGTTTAATTACAGTGAATTTACATGAACCTACTGACAAGAAGCACAGTTAAAATTAGCAATTTTGGTGTGCTTTTTTTTTTAAGAGAATGAAATTATAAAGTAATTAACCTTTGTTGTAGAACTCTGTCAAAAAGATGGAAAGTTCCATGCTGTTAGACAGAAGAAGAAATGAAATTGTGGACAAGGAAAATGTGGGTTCATTAAAGAATTATAAAGAATAAGAAAAGAATGGAAGAAAGACACAGTATTAGAAGATAAAGACAAAAAAGGAATCTCTTACCAGAGTCTTTTCAGAGAAAAAAACAGAACAGAGAGACAGAGGGACTCCATTTAGTCAGAGGAAAGTCATCCTACTGCATTGAAAAGGACATCCTGACCTATGGAGCGGTAATGGAGTGGGTGGGAAGAGTCCTGACCTGGGCTGAGACATCCTGACTGTGATGCTAGTGGGTGTTATAACCACCTCTTAGCTTCTGCAGACACATAGCTACCAGGTGATGGAAGAAAGGAGCAATTCAAAAATTGCTCAGAAGCAAGAAGGATCTGAGGTGTATCTAGGTTTCATTCTTACCCTGTCAGCACATCTTGTTTAAGTTCCACATATTCTATATATATGAGCCCCCCACATGCACACACATATAAAATTGGGCCAATAATATCACCAGGCTTTTAAGATATATTACATAAAGTGGGCAGCAGTCAGTGCACAGATGCATATTTGGTCAAAGTGCTGAGCAGTGAATTGGGGCATCTTTATTGCCACCACAGCTGCACCCTGCAGCCCCTCACCAAGATTCAAGGAATGTAGAGGAAGAGGAAGCAGAAAGAATAAAGAACATAAGAGCCAGAGGATAGGGAAGAATACTTTGAAATGCTGTGTGCTGGACATGACACCGCTATCACAGTCATGAACTCACAGCAGCTATGGTTCCCTACACAAAATCGAGCCAACAAATTCTGACATAGATGGTGGAAGTGGTCCTCTCTAGGCTCCACCCTTTATCGAGAAGCTGTTGGCAGTTGATAGCTGCTGTGGGAGAGAGAATTTTTCTTCTGTGAGGGTGTTTCCAGTGCACCAAAGGATAGCCCTATATGTTTATGATGTAAAAGAAAACAATGTGAATTTGAGAGGTGAACATATTGTGGGGAGTACAGGAGGAGTTGGAGGGAGGAAATGGGTACTGGATATGATCACATTTCATTGAATATAAGTATGAAATTCTCAAGAATAAAGAAAAATTATTTTAAAAGACATAATGTGCTGGGCGTGGTGGTGCACGCCTATAATCCCAGCACTCGGGAGGCAGAAGCAGATGGATCTCTGTGAGTTCAAGGCCAGCCTGGTCCACATAGTGAGTTCCAGGACAGCTGGGGCTACAGGGAGACCCTGTCTCAAAAAAAAAAAAAAAAAAGACATACTGCATAGATGTCTGCGTATAAAACTCTCAGCTGTGCTAAGTAATGTGGGCCAATGTCTGCAAAAGTAAACAGCTCTTAATTGAAGGGAACTTAATGAGGAAAAACCACACCAATGATTTCTATTTCTATTCTCCACGGGCAAGGAATGACTTTTGAACAACCTCTAGCCCTTCTTTAATCAGGATTACAGCTCAATCTGACCACTACCTCTTCTGTTTCACTCCTTCAAGTTCTGTGACTCCAAAACTTTAACCACACCGGGGTGGATGTTTCTCCTCTCTGTCTTTCCCATTACAGTCCCTTGGCCAATCATCCCGGACACTCCCTTGCATTCTTCCTCAACATCTCAGACCCTTTCTCATTTCCATGTACCTGCAACCCTGTTTCATGGGATCTCTGTCTGTCTGAGCCCTCATTTTGTAACTGATCACATATTATCATTCCATCTGCTCCTACTAAAGCAAGAACACCACTGGAGGACACCCTGAAAACTGTCCAGAAATAGCTCTGACTCCCTGGTTCATTCATTCTTTCTACTTCTCCAATAGGATATTATCCTTTATCTTCAGACTTCTATCACTTCCATCCTGTGCTTATACTCAGTGGATAATCTTCTTGTTCATAATACTGAGAAAATTTGAGATATTTGAATAGATACTTGTTACTATTCTTGACCTACATATCGCCCACGTATACTATCTTCCCTCCTTTTTTGAGGGATGAGGCATTTGTTTCCCAAGCAAAGAATAATTTATCCATTTAATATGCAAAATCTTGCTTCTTTGTAGCTAATGAAAGTCACTACTCCAGCAATAGTCTCCTGTCTACCCTACAGCAACATTTCCCTCTATAACGGATCATATTTACACCTTACACAGAAGCTCTATTTCTACATCTTTAAAAAGACAAAAGCAAAATGGGTCGTCCCTGCTTTTTCCTCCAGCTACTGCCACATCTACACTTTTTCGTATGCTCCCTCTCCCTTTCTATATTTCTTGAACCAAAGTAGCTCAGACCCATACCATTTAACCAAAACAGTTCTTTCAAAGTCACCTGTTGATTTAGTTACTTTTTTCTGTTAGTGTGATGATACACTTTGACAAAGGCAACTTAAGAGAGAAGTGGGTGATTTTGGTTCACAGTTCGAGTTTACATTCCATCATGGTGGAAAAGTCACAGCAGCAGAAACTTAAGGCACCTTGTCACATTATAATTGTATTACACAGTCAAGAAACAGAGAATGGTAAGTCCTTGCACTTAGCTTGCCCACATCCTCTTACATATTATACCATCCAGGATCTCAGCCCAGGCAGTGATGCCTCCCATGGTGGGCAAATCTCCCCACCTCAATTAATCTAACCAAAATAAGCCCCCACAGGCATGCACTGAGGCCTGTTTCCTAGGTGGGTCCAGAGCTCATTAAATTGACAGTTGAGATTAACCATCACACTTATGATCTTACCAGATCCAATTGCCATCATTCTGTGGTCACTTCTAATTTAGCCAACTGGCACTATTTGGCATGACCAGTGGTTAAATACTTCTTAAGACTTTATCTTTCTTTTTACTTAGTTTCCAAGTCATCACACATTTCCAGAATTTCCCCCCTTAGAGCATTTCACCTTTTGTTGCTTCCTTTTAACCATCTCAGTCTTATTGGCTTAATTCTTGAGACTATTTCCCATAATTTCTGTACCAAAGACTGTCCAGATCTTAAAATATAGGCTTCCCAGATCAAGTACATCCTTTGGCAGTTAGTTATTTCTGATATTATAATGAGTAAACAGTCTGCAGCAATATATACATGATTGGGTGTGACAGTTTTCCAATAAAATGTTATTTACAAAAGCAAGCAGCTAGTTGGTTTGCATCAGGGGCCACAGCTTGTTGACTATGGATCCATTCATTTCCCTAATTATTTCTAATCTCTCAGCTTCAAAGGCCAGCCACATGCTAATAATTTTTCCAAAAGATATCTCCAGGCCAGACCTCTCTCCAGTCCTCCAGAGTGATTTATCCACCTGTAGGCTCAACCTCCTCACTTGGATTGCTCATGAGCCTTTGGAATGAAATGTATCCAAAACCGAGCGACTGATCTCTCTCAACCAAACATCAACCTTGCTCTCCCCACTATCCTCTCCTCATTGAACAGCACCTTCATTTTATTAGTGGCTCAAGACAAAAACCTTGACTCTCCACTTTCGTCAGACCCGAGGCTCCAGATTGCACAGCTCCAGGAAAACCCTCCCTGTTGTCTTGTCTGTGATTGGTACGTTTGGCTTTGAGTCAGGAAACAGCTTAGCTCACTTTCTCTATCCCACCCATTGGCATATTGTTTGGTGCATCATTCAACACAGGTATAGAGACATTGAGCAACTAGTCCTGCTGCTCACGTGCTCTACTGCAGGCTCCTGGGTCCCAGGCACTGGGATTACCAGTGTGGATTATGTCAGCAGTCCCCCAGTCCTTCAGCTTGGGCCCTGGCCACAGTATTCTGTTCTCAACACTGTAGCCAGAATGATCTTTTTAAACCATGAGATAAATCACATCAGCCTTCTGATCTAAACTCTCTGATGGCTTCTCAGGTCACCGACAGAAAAAAAAAACAAACAAAAAAAAACCCAAACAAACCAGAAATAACAACGAAAACATGGCTTTACAATGTCCCAAGGTCACCAGAAATCCCACTTCTGGTTTCCTCTGAACTTATCTCCCACTTTTGCCTCACTTCATGAATCCAACCGCTGTTTTTCTCATGTGTAACAAGCACGTTCCTGTCTCAGGGCCTTTGCTCTTGCCCTCTCCTCTGACTAGAATGGCCTTCTACCAATTAAGCAGGTCTAGCCTTGACTCCCTTCAGGTCTTTATTCCAGTGTTTGGGGGGACCTTCCCAGTCTGTTTTATTAAAATCTGGAAGCCTCTTGCATGGTCCTCTGTCACTCTTCCCTGATCCATGCTTCGCCTTAGCATTTAGCAACTGAAATGCAGCATTTGCAATGTAACTTTTATTATCTTTCTTCTACCAGTAGAATGCACTCCATGGAGAGAAGATTTTCCCCTCTGTTCTGTTTGCTGTTATATCACAAGCGCTTAGAACAGTGCCAGGTAGATAACACCCACCCATAAATATGTTATCAAATCAGTGAATCCTGACTCCTTGGAGACAGAATAAATTTTACAATTATTTACCGTAGAAATTGGAAGTCCGTTGTAGGAACAGTTTAGCATCCTCAGTAAGCTATGAGAAGATAGGGCTTGTATGGTTAGCAATATAATATCATTCGGAGAAAACAGAGTGAGGTAAGGATACCATTGGAAAGAGTAAGACTAAGACTTCTAATTGTTATGCTGATCTTCAAGCTACATTAGGGCAGTTCTGGGAGAATATCATGGGATCTGCGGGAGGGGCAAACACACCAGATACATACTTACTTTGTGCCAAGTGCCTTGCTAAGTACATCATGCATATTAACATATTGAATACCCATGGCATCTTATAAAACAAATACTGGTTTTCATCTTATTAAATCAAGGAAAGTATAAACTAAAGATGTTAAGTGATTTGCCCCAGGTTAGCCAACAAATAAGTGTGAACAAAACACAAACCCTGGCAATGTGCTTTAACCCATATTCTAAGCCATTTCCTGGCACTATCTTATAGGTTTATGTGATGAAAATACAAGTTTTCATTCAAGATGGTGGTCTGGTCAACCTTGTTAAGCTGCCTTTCCCCCAGAATATAAAGATAAATACCTCTAAACTTGCCCTCAGTTCCCTGAGGATCTAATTCATTCATTCTGAAAGGAGTTAGTACAGAGAAACATAGGTGAGAGTAAGCTGTATGGGAAAAAGACTGCAGAGCTGAGGCCACATGAAAAGCCAACCCTGGCACAAGAGGCAGACTCTGAACCTCACCAGGATAAACCAGCTCTAGGGCTGAAGGCAGAGATGGGCCACAGAGCTGAGGGATGGGTAGAGGACAGCAAGACCTCAAAGGCATGGGCAACTGCAGATGACAAACCACAGTGCAAAGAGCTTGCTCTCCGAGCTTGTGTCTGGGGCATATGTAAGTTAGGAAAGTGCCTTGGTTCCTTCTCCCATTGCTGTGATAAAATACTCCAACAAAAGCAGCCTAAGGAAACGAGTTCATTTTGACTTACAGTTCCAGATGCAGTCAGTCATAACAGAAAAATCAAGGCAGCAGGAGCTTAGAACAGCTCATTGCATTGTGCCCATAGTTAAGAGAGCAATGACTGCTTATACTGAGCTCACTTTCTCCTTCTTCTGAAGTCCAAGATCTTGGTCAAGGGAAGAGTGCTACTCATAGGCATTCCCACCTCAATTAACATAACCAGCATGCTCTCCCATAGACATGTCAGAGGCCCTTCTCTCTGGTGATTTTAAATTTTATCAAGTTGACCATTGAGATTAACCATTGCAGAAAGGAAAGGACTCGACAGGATGTTGTCATTGGAAGAAAACATTTCAGTTAAACGAAGCGCAAAGTTCCTGGTCCTTACAACTTGTGTCCTTCAAATATCTAGACTCCCTCTCTTTAGCAAATCCTCCTCTTTCCTGGTTATTTCCCTAAGTGCTCTTGACACAACTCCCCTGAAAGACAACCAGACCCCTTATCTGGCCAAGTAATCCATGAGTGTGTCTAATTTCTTTCTTTTCTCTCTGAGTTAGAAATGCTTAAAACAAGGACTCATGTAATTACTTGCAAAATGACCTACAAAGCCAGATTGTCTATACTATCTCTTATAAGGTTTCATAAAGAAAGTTTCGTGGACAGATAAAAATGATATCTTTCTTATTAAGTGGGAAATTATCTGATAATAAAAACCAGGTATCTCAAGAAATTTCAGGAGGAAAAGATTACTATTATTACTTTTTTGTAAAGCAAACACATTCACTTTCAAGAATAACTAAGTAACACTGGTATGGGGCATGGAATGGAGTGGAAATTAACATTGTAAAGATACTGCTTCACCATGCCAATCTTTGTAAAAGAGTTCAGAACTATTTACTGATGTGTGGTTGAGTAGTAAAATCTAAAAATAAAAGCAAGGTTAAAGTATGAAGTTCACTAAAACTAAATTAATGAGATGTTTATTATTTTTTTTGCTTGTGCAAAGCTTATTTCACAATAAAAATGGCAAAAATGGATTTTAAAAGATACAGCTTATAATTTTATACTAACATATTTGAAATTTAGGTGACATGGAAAAATTACTTGAAAAATAAATTTAAAACAACAGAGAAAAATGCTTATATAGTTCTACCATAAATGTGGAAATGGAATCAATGGTTTAAACTTTTACAACAAAGAAAACATCAGTCCCAGAAAGTTTTACAAGTGCTGTCAGATTATTACTCAAGAATTTTGTTTCCCACACTACCTACACCCTCTCAAAGAGGGAAAAGATTGGAACTGCCCCACTCTGATTAATGACATGACTCTAACCTTGATTTCAAGGCCAGACAAGTTTATAATGAGAAATAAATTAGATGCAACTATCCCAAGTAAAATATAAATGAACAACCAATGCTATGTTTGAATAGAAAAAAATATTTGAAGAAGCAGTATTGGTTAATCTTTACAAAATCCAGTCATATTTTGTAAATAATTCACTACATTAACATATTAAGAGAGAAGGAAAAAGACATATCATTACTACGCTCAATTCAGTGAAAGCTCAGCATGGTATCAAAACAAAATATTCTTGAATACCAGAAATAAAATGGACCTTTGAACCTGCTAAAAGATAACTACAAATGACCTATAAACACCATATGCAAGGATAAAATAATAGCATCATTATCTTTAAAATTGGAAAAACACACATGTCTGTCATTATTCCCATTAAGTATTATGTTGGTGACCCTAGCTGAAGACAAAAATAAAATGAGCTAAAAGATTGGGAAGAATAAGATTATTATTAGTTACAGATGCTATTATTTACATAGAGTACCGAAAGAAGTCTCTACATCCATTAGAATTAATATTAACATATTTCCTAAGTTGTCAGCATTAAGAAGCCAAGTCCATGTCTAGTCACCTAATAAGGGTATTTTTTAAAATGCTACTTACAATAGCAATAAAAGCATATGAAGGCCGTTAAAGGAATCCCCCCCCCAGAGATGTACATTATATTTATGGTTGGGAAAATGTAATATTATAAAGCCATAATTATAATATAAAGACCAATTATCCTACTTAAATTTTTTTTTTTTGGTATTTTTGAGTCAGAGTTTCTTTTTAGCCCCAGCTGACCCGGAACAAGCTATGTAGATACTGGCCTTTGTCTCACAAAGATCTGCCTGCCTTTGCCTCCCAGGTGCTGGGATTAAAGGCATGTGTCACCACGACTGGCTTTCTCTGTTTGATCTGTAACTCTATGCACTTCCTATAAAAACACCCAAACACACTGAAAAACATACATGCTTATTGAAAAATGTATGTGTAAGAAAAGATCAGCTTAAGATAGTCCTGAGTATAAAGTTCAAAGTTACATGGCTTGCTTTGTCTATATATGACAAATCATTGTTCATTAAGATGTGGTATTATTGTAGGGTTGGTCTATCAGAACAGTTAAAAGAAGTCGAACTCAGGACCCATACCTGTGTAGAAATATGACAGAGGGTAAAATTAGCATGGCAAGTAAGTTGAATAATTTTTTAAGTAAGTGGTGCTAGGAAAGGGAGAAGAACAGAAGGTGAATCCCACTTCACATTATGCATAAAAACATAATTGCACATAGTTCTTTATCAAAGCCCTAACTTTTCAACTTTTAAAAAATATTTTATTACTTTTATTTTACATGCCTAAGTATATTGTGTAAGTACACCCATGTCATGCAGGCCCATGAAGATCAGAAAAGGGTGCTGGACTCCCCTGGAACTTGAGTTACAGACAGTTGTTAGCTGCCGTGTGGGTGACAGGAATCGAACCTGGGTCCTCTACAAGAGAAGCCAGTGCTCTTAACTGAGAGCCATCTTTCCAGCCCCCATCTTTTCAACTTTTGATGCAAACTTAAGAAAATACTCTTGGATCTTGGGGTAGAGAATGTATTTCTTTAATGAGACTGTTTTATTTGGGTTTGATCATCAGCCAACCCCAGGATAAGGGTTCTAATGGAAGAAGCTTATTTAGGAGATCACAGTGGAAAGGGGCAGGGAGGGTGGAGGGGAGGAAATGAATACAAACTATGCTAACAGGATAACTACACTGCGTTAGTTACTTTTCTGTTGCTGTGATAAAACACCACGACCAAGAAAGAAGAGTTTATCTGGCTTACAGTTCCAAAGGGAAAAGAGTCCATCTTGGCAGGAGGCATGGCAGGAGGCAGCTGGAGCAGAAAGCCAAACGCTCACATCTTTAATCACTGGCAGGAGGCAGAGAGAGAGATTGGAAGTAGAGGGACAAGGCTGTGAACTCTCAAAGTCGTCCCCAGTGATGGGCTTCCTCAACCTAGGCCACGCTGCCTAAGATTCCAGGACCTCCCAGATAGTCCCCCAACTGACTAATATTCAAATACACAAACCTATGGGGAACACTTCTCATTTAAACCACCACACACATCAAACACTGGATTTGGAACGGTGCCTTTCAATTTGTGGTTCAAACACTAGCCCTGACTTTTTTGTTCTTTGTCCATGGCTACAGAAGTACAAAACGAGAATAAATATTTTATTTTTTTTAATTTATTTTTGTTTTATGTGTATGAGTGTTGTGCCTGCACGTTTGTAAGTACACCTATGTCGTGCAGTGTCCGTGGAGGACAGAAGAGGGCTTCAGATCCTTTGGAACTGGAGTTACAGACAGTTGTTAGCTGCCATGTGGCTGCTGGGATTTGAACCCTGGTTCTTCTGCAAGAGCAGCCAGTACTTTTAACCACTGAGTCATCTCTCCAGTCCCGAGAATAAATAGTTTTTAAAAAGAAGCTTTCTGAGGAACAGATCCTCAAACGACCTTAAGAGTAAAAATAAATCGGTTTCTCTGGACCAACTATATGGCCTTAAACACCCAAAAGGAAAGTATAACGAAACATTAAAGGGGCCAGTATAATTTCTTAAGAGTCCATATGCATAGCTAAAGGCTACATAACAGGCAACAATGCCAGACAGGCGATACCTTCTTTAAGTTGTTGTCCAGGGTGGCCAAAGGGCTTCCCAGATAGTACCCCAGCATAGAACTGGGAAAATGAACAGCAGACCCCAATCTTATCCAAAGGAATATTGACAACTGATTACCACTAGATGATGAACAGTTGACCCTCCTAAAACAAAGACCTCTAGATAGGCTGACTAGATTCAGCAGAAGGGCAAGTAGTGGGGAATTAAAAAAAAAAGAAGCTTTCATTTTCATTGTTTTGTTTTGGTTGTGGTTTCTTGAAACAGGTTCTCCCTGTAGCCCCAGCTGTACTGGAACTTACTGTGTAGACTAGTCTGGTCTTGATCTTATCAAGATCCACCTGCTCTGTAGCCCAAGTGCTGGGATTAAAGGTGTGCACCACCACACCCAGCCATTTTCATTGGTTGTAAAAAAAAAGAAGCTTTCATTTTCATTGTTTTGTTTTGGTTGTGGTTTCTTGAAACAGGTTCTCCCTGTAGCCCCAGCTGTACTGGAACTTACTGTGTAGACTAGTCTGGTCTTGATCTTATCAAGATCCACCTGCTCTGTAGCCCAAGTGCTGGGATTAAAGGTGTGCACCACCACACCCAGCCATTTTCATTGGTTGTTAAGCTTCAGTATTTGTCTTCAATTTTATTTTCCCTATGACTCATACTTATGGAAATTTATGGTAGCATCAGTCCAGTAGGTTGGAAATCATTTTCAGCATCTTCGTCACCAAACTAGTGAGGAAGAAACTGGGTTGTTCATTCATGAACTTCAAGTCTTTCATGACTTGACAGCTGGTTTAAAAACATTAACTAATACTTTGTATTTGTCCTGTGTGAAGACCAAATTTATCTCCACAGCCTTTAGGAAAAGAGACAGCAAAGTAGTTCACAACAAGCACTGCTCAGTAGGCTCCAGGTAGGTGGGCCACCAACAGAGTCTGCTGTTGTTACCCTCTTTTCCCACACTTGACCACATTAAAATTTATTACCTGATCTATATACAAGACAAATGCAAGACATAAACTGACAGTTTTCTTGTTTTGTTTTACCATTAGTTTTTGAACCATTTCTTACTTTTTTCCAATGTATTTTTAATTGAATTTTTGTCCATTTAATACAACATATTATCTTAATCATATTTAGACCTCCTCCCCTATCAGCTCTACCCACCCCATAGCCCACCCACATGATTCCATGCATTCTATCATATGTGCTAAGGCCATAGAGTCAAGTTTGTGTACCCAGATGCCCCTTGATGTGAGTTCAGCCACTAGAACCTGTTTATACTTTTTGTTTTATTTTGGTTTTGCTGTGCTTGAAATGGAGCCCAGGGCTTTGAGCATTTTAGCCTAGTGATCTGCCACTGAGCTTTCTGGAAGGTTTTTATAGAACACCCGGTTTTACCACAGTAAGTAATGAGTGTCTAAACTTGACAAAGAACCTACAAATCAATACATAAAAGCAATGATATCCAACAAATATTTAAAAATACTCAGCCCCTTTATTAAATAAGGTAAAAACAAATAAGTATCTTTCTCTGTTAAGTGTCATTTTACCCTTACCAGGCGGCCTAGACTTTTAAAGCTGATAATGCCAAGTGTTTTTAAGGATGTTAAAGTGTGGGAACTTTCAGACTATTTCATGAGGGAGTCTAAAATGATGCCACCACTTTGGAAAACAATTTATTGTTGCTTAGGAAAGCTGAGGACACATGAGCTCTCTGATCTACTTATTCCTAAGTATACCTGCTCCTAAAGTCTTGTATGTGTTCAGCCAAATTCTCAAAAATACTCCTATGAGTCATAGTCTAAGATAACTCGAGCTGGAAACAAACCCTAATGTCCATTTAAAGTAGAATGAGAAGATAAATATAGGAAAAATGATATTCATGAACTGGAGAGGAATAAATTACAACTGATGAATCTCCAAATGTTGTAAATTGATTAATGCAAATCTTACAATATGTGTATGAAGAAAAGCAAGAAAAACGAAATGACATAGTGTTCTGGGATGTGTGTATATATTTATAACTCCGAATAAAAAGAATGAGTAACTGGAAATTTAGTACCTGATATTTTGTTGGTGATGGTGATGAGGAAAGTAGCCAGTGGCAACAGGCACAGGATATGTCACTGGTACCCCGATATCTTAATTCTTTTCTCTAAAATTTGTTTTTATTGAATTTGTTGTGTATTTCATAAAGAACATCTTAAACAATCTTAATCATCTTTATACCCCTATACCCAGTGGTACCCTCCCATAGACCCCTCCCCAACTGTCGCCCATATACTCTGTCATCCGTGTTAAGGCCCACTGTGTTGTCAGTGTCCCCAGATGTTCCCAAGTGCAAGTCCATCCACTGAGGTCTAGTCAGTCTATCTAGAGTCCCTTGTTTTAGGAAGATCAGCTCTTCTTCACCTAGCAGCAATCAGTTGCCAATATTTCTTCAGAGAAGATTTGGGTCTGCTGTTCATTTTCCCAGTTCTATGCTGGGTTTTTGTCTGCCTGGGTTTGCATGGGACTTGTATATGATGACACCATTGCCATAGAATCACATGAGCAGGTTTCCAGGAGCTCGAAGGACTCTGTTTCCTCCCTGGCTCTAATAATCTTTCTGTTCCCTCTTCCTCAATGGTCCCTGAATCTTGGGTGGGTGAGGTTTAATAAAGGAGTCCTGTCCAAGGACCATCATTCAGCAGACTCTTGATCTCTGTGCTTTGACCGTTTGTGACCTTTTGTGTTCCTGACCCTCCGTTGCATGAGGGAACTTCATTATTGAGGACTGAGAGATTCATTAACATCCTCTTCTTTATCCCTGTTCTAAGCTCCATGAGCCTTATGTGTAGAGGTTGCATTGTAGATGTGTCACTTAGGCCTGGGCAATTCATAAACAATGTCTGTGTGTGACCAGTTGTGGTACTTGGTATTAGTCTCTGATGGGTGCAAAATGAGCTGCATTGATGGGTGGTAACTGGGATATTTGTCTGTAAATATAAGGATATATATTTTGCACATGGTAAGAAATCACATTAGTCTAGCAATGTGACAGTCTTGGGGTTTTCTCTGAGATCTATTACCACTCGGAGCCATGTGTATTTGGTTATGATTACAGTACCACATTTGAGTTTCCTCCCATTGAGTGGACTTTTAGTCCAAGTATGTAGCTGTTGATTGCCCCCAAGATAAACGTGCCACTACTACACCAATGACTTATGCTATGCTGGCCATTGATGTGGTTATTTGGTCTTGAAGCTGGCATTGGATCATCCATTGATGTTTTCCCTTGGCATCTCCAAGAGACTCCCAAAATTACTCAGGCTATTGCCACAGCCTTTGATGGCCTCCCATAACTTGAAGGTACGACCCTATTGCTGAAGACAGAACATACTTCGGACACAGGATTTGGAGCAGTAGAGCTGCAACTGACTTGCATCCACTTCTGAAGGCTAGCTCCCATAGCTTTGGAGAGCACTATCTTAATTCTTATAAAGCCAACACATGTTAATTTTATAATTATTTTTAAACCAACAGAATTTTATATATGTTTTATTCATACAAAGCTTAAAAGCTTTTTAAATATAATACAAAAACAAGAGAAACAAAGTAATAAAATTGTGAAAATGCAATTTTTAAGAAATAATAGCAAAAACTCCATTGTTTTAATCAAGGGGCAAAGAAAGAAGCATTAAAATAGGAAGATTTACATAGTGTTATTGAGAAAAGGACCCATGGTTATAAAGAGATGTCCTTTACCCCCAAAAGAATGGAAAATAATGAAACTGCAAAAAGTTATATTGATGTCGCTTTGAAATTTTATAAATCTTTTTCTAAAATTCTTACTTTTTTTTGATGCAATGTCTCATGGATCCCTGGCTACCCTCAAACTCCCTGTGTAACTACAGATGACCTGGAACTCCTGATCCTCCTGCCTCTCTCCCAAGTGCTGGGATTATAAGTATCACACCCAGTTTGCCGAAGTATTAAAATTGTCATCTCAGACTGTGGGGAGATGCTGTCACAGTGTGAGCTATGGCACATGTCAGAGTATAAAATACCCTAACATGGAAAGATGGCATTTTAAGTCACTGGGGAAAGTTTTGACTGGCCAAGTAATTGTCTTAAGAACATTGTAAAGAATTATAGTTAATTTTCTATAATGTACAATGTAGAAAATAAGTTCCAGATGTTAGGTGTAGAAGGAAAAGAAATGGAGATAACCATAAAAAAGTCACAGCATAGTTACTCATTTGTATTTTCTATTTACCTGATTTGGGACGAGAAAGAAAATTTGCTCTATGCTAGAAAGACCAGGTTACCTCCTGCTACTGGTTTGAGATTCATCATCATAACCTCCTCATCCACCTACGTCCCACAGTCCTTCCTTCACCAATCAAACCTTTCCTTCCCCACTAGGGAAAATCCTCTTTCAATCACCAGACTTATCGCCCACCTCCACTACACAGACCCTCCCCCATATTCATCAGACAAACTTTCAGATTAATGCATAGATTCTACATTTCTCTGTCTGGTTCTCAATAATAAAAGCTTCTCAACTTTCCCCAATTTCTTGCAATTTGTCTTCCCCTTACACTTGTAGAAGACAGCTTAACCCCCACTTCTCAAGAAAATGAAAGCAGGGGCTGGAGAGATGCCTCAGCAATTAAGAGCATTGGCTGCTCTTGCAGAGGACCTGGATTCAATTCCAAGCACCCACATGGCAGCTAACAACCTTCGTAATGCCACTTTCAGGGGAATCTGACACCTTCTTCTGACCTCCGTGGGCACTGCATGATACAGGTGCAATTTACATACATGCAGGCAATAGACTCAAACACACAAAATAAAAGTAAAACGTTTTTAAAAAGAAAATTAAGCCACTGAATGAAAAGCCCCTGCCCGAGCCACTGTACCTGTTGGTCCTCCTCCCCCATCTCTCACAGAGGAAGGATCTTCTTCTCACCCTCGCTTGCTTCTCTCCCTTCAGGGCTCCTCCAAGTCAACCTTCCCATTTGGATTGCTTTTCATTGCCTTAACCCCTCTGCTCTTTGCGTATAGACATTGCTTCTCACCTTTGCTATGTTTACATTTTCTTACCCTTCATAAATGAAATTCTTTGCTTGTTCTATCTCACCTTCCACCTTTTTTCAACCACATCATTGGGACTTGTGACATAAACAATCTCTGTCAATGATTCTTGCTCAGGCCATAGGCATTGAGGCATTAGAGTCCATGGCAAGTTCAAGGTCACTTCTGATTTGACCACTGAACCATACCCATCACTGCTGAGCAGTCCTTTCCCAAACCTGCCTCCTTCCTGGCTGCTCAGTCTTCTGGGTTTCTACCTGTCTTTCTCAGTACTGTCTCCCAGTTTCCCTGAAGGTTTCCTTCGAATAGTTAAGACACGTTTCTCTTAGCTGAGTCTGAGCCTCGCCTTTTCCTTTGTTCCCTATCCTCTTCTGTAAGACTGATTCCTAGACCATGATTCCAGTATCCAAACACTGGCTTCAATCATGTCTATCCAAGCACTACTCATCCATTCTATCCGGACGATATATATATATATATATATATATATATACCTCAAGTGAGGTCTGACAAAAACTGAGCTCACCAGATGCTCTCCAAAAGCAATCATCCTTTAAGACTCCTCCCTATGAACTACAGCCCAATTCCCAAACCATATAAACAGTGTGGAGACCCTCACTAACACATCCTATCCCTCCTTTGCTCTCATCCATCACCATCAAGTCATGCTAGTTTAGCATGGCAGGAATCTCCTACAGTCCATTGCTCTTCTACACCCCTTGTCCCCGCTGCAGGCTGGCATCTTTGCTCTCCAGAATGACTGCCAACACTTCCTAACCGATTCTTCTCTTTCCACCCTTGACCTCAGAAAGCTATCCACTACACTCCCAATACTCCCTGCTTTTGCTCTAGATACTTCCACTTATCCATCAGCTCTGACTTACTTGCACCTCAGGATCTCCACTTGCTAAACCGTCTTTTCAATAATTGTTATTCTCCTAATATGATATACTTTGACCTCCGAGTTTGGATGATATTAATGAAATTATGAGTGCCATTCTTTTAATATCTGTCTGCCTCCTAGAGCACAAGCCTTAAAGGGATTTGACCACATCTCTGTTATTGGTGTATCCTTGATGTAAATAACAATCCCTTGATCTCATTAAAGAAGGTATATTTACAGAGAGGAAAGGTTAGGAGAAAACAGTAAGAAGCTTGACCAATAAAAAGCTTCTACATACCTGAAAGATTTTAAAAGCAAATTAAAATCTAGCAAGAAGTATTTGTAAACTATACAAAAATAAATGTCTTTTAAAAGGATGATAGTAACGATTTCATAAAACAAACGTGAGCAAAAAAAGCACAGAGTATAGAGAGCATGTTCCTAAAAGAATCGATGCAGATGACGAATTAAAGTGAAAAAAATCTGTGCTTTCCAGTATTCTAAAAGTGACATACATATACTTAATTTTTTAAATAGTCAGTGTGGGCAGTAAACAGGTCTAGGCATATTCTTCTCTTGGGGAGCCCAGATTTATACAAAGTTTCTGGAAGGCAATCTGGTAATATGTGTCAAAAGCCCTAAAAATAAAATAGTTTATCTACTTTGGCCTAGTAGATTAATTGTCACAAATTTGTCTTTGGGACATGAGCAAAGTTGCTGCATGGAAATTCTTATTTGTAAGAATGCTCATAAAGAAAAATGAAATTGTGGAAGTTGTAAGAAAATGATAGGAACTGGAAAATACTATGTTAGGTAAGGTAACCCAGGCTCCAAAAGTCACATATTATATGTTTTCTCTCACATGTTTCTAGCCTCTAATTTTTATATATGTGTATGTTCATGGGCATGAGTATTGGTAGAGATTATGCAACTAAAAAGGGACCCATGAAAGAGGAAAACATGCTTAAAGGAAGGGGTTTGGGGAAGGAAACAACAAATATGACATGAAAGTAGAAAAGAAAATATTAGAAGTGAAAGGGCACAGGTGGGGAGAGGATTCAAGGAGTTGGGGAGGTGACAACCAAAACAAAGACTGTGTGAAAATGTCCGAAGAAACCTGAAACTTTGTATGCTAATTGAAAGAGAATGCATATTCCAGTGATGCTCATAATCATGAAAACTTCCAACCCAATTTAACACCCAGTAAGAAAGGACTGGTTACTGTGACTATAATGGAGTCTCACTCCTCCACTTGACCGTTGAAATGCATGATCCTTGTTAAAAGGCATCAATAAATATATTTTGTCATCTAAAAAGCAAAATGCATGATCCCAAAGAATACTTAAGGATTTTTCCTTTTAATGTCTATGATTTGTGATTTAAAAAGGTAAAAAATAACATACAAAGAACAGATTAATTAAAATATATATAAAGACTTTTTTTAACTTATATATGTACATATATACACATAAAATACTGGAAAACTATCTTTGGATTTGGGTATTGTGAGTGATTTTGTTCATTCTTTAAAATCTTTTTGTATATTCTTAATATTCAATAAATTGTGTTCATGATACTCATCATGAGAAAAACTACATATATTTTAATTTAACAATGGGGAACTGATTGCAACATATGGCCAAGGCTATATCTAGAGAGGCATAGCATGGTGATTAAAAGTATATTCTCTGAAGCTCATAGACAGGTGTTCTGTTCTCATTTTACAACTTAAGAGCTGTATGACCTTGAGCAAGTGATTTAATTCTCCCAGCTTCAGCTCCTGTATCAGCACAAAGGAGATAATAAATGCACGGGGCAGAGCTGTTTTGTGGCTTAAGTGAAATAATGTATGTAAAATTCTGATCAAAGAATAAGTGCTTAGTAAGAGTACCTGCTTTTACAATGCTGAAGTATAAATAGATCTGGTAATGATTTACACAAATTCTTCATTCTCTAGAGGCTTATAACTGAAAGTTTGGGGAATCATGTACTTTCTGGCTGAGCATTGTTGTGAGGATGCTGGAACCCATCTGGAATATGCTGATGGAAAGACTAGCCTGTTACAGAAGCAGCCCCAGAAATGTGCTCATTAGGCCAAAATGCTGGCATAAGTCATCATCTACCTCTTCATCCCCCCAGCTAATAGATATTAAATATCTACCCCAGACCAAGGATTGGAGACTCAGCAGCAAGATAAGCTAGCCGATTTCTTATTGGAAGCTCATAAGCAAGATGAGCTTCTTCTAATTGGATTAAGGTTTCAAGACTCATGGTTCCTGTTGGTTCCAGGAATTAGGAAGCTTAGGAGGTACTTCCTAAAGTTGGAGAAAACTTGGCAGAGTTAGGAGACTGTGTTGGCAAAATGATGGCAAAGCATATTTTGCATGTATCAAATCCCAATCCTCAAGGAGACTGGAGCCTACTGATACCCTCTTTGCCTGTCTAGGTTCCCTTCATCAGTGGGCTTGCTCAGTATGCAAATGAAACGCTGTCAGTCTCCTGAAGCAAAGCTTGACCCATGGGTCAAATTCAGTCTATTGCTTCGTTTTGAAAATCAAGATTTATGGAAGCACAGACACATTCATCTGTTTGTGGATTGTCTATGGCAACGTTTGTACTATAGTGGTAGAGTCAAGAGATTGTAGCAGAGATTCTATTACCATCAACCTAAAAATACATATGATATGGCTTTTTATAGAGACTTTGCCAACCCCTGTCCTAGGTCCATGGAGCTGGAAAAGTGATGTAGGTAGTTACATAAGGCTCATAACATTTCCCTCTGTAGTTCCAGGAGCTGTTCCTCTTGAGTCCATCCAAGGGGGCCCCTTTGAGGAGAAGATCTACATCCAGTGGAAACCTCCCAATGAGACCAATGGAGTCATCACACTTTACGAGGTAAGGAGGCTCCTGGACTGCTTCAGTTGACTAAGCCTCATTCAGTAGGCAAATGCTGTTCCTTAGAGAGCATAAAGGTACGTGAGAACCAATGTGGGCATACAGTTGGTCATTTTTGGTTGTCCTAAAAACAAATTTGTCATACTATGCATTTAGATGATTAAGGTGAGGATTAATCCCTTCAGTAAAGGGGTCAGTAGGTCAAGGCATCAGACTGTCCCATTGTGGAAGAGAAGACCCAGACCTGAAAAGCATAAGCTAACGTTTATATGGGAAACCACAGGACTCACATAGTGATGACCTCACCTGTGTGAGACCTTGGGCTTTGAAAATCATCCCATCATTATTCTCTGCCTCAAGAGTGAAAAGTTCTTGAGCATTAACTTGCTCCGTGCCCAAAGCATATTACTCATTATCCAGATGATAGGGTGTAATCCTCCCAACCATGGACAAAGTTTTAGCCTGGAAGAGACACAAAAGAACATACTTAGGAGGCATCCACCCACCAGGCTAACACCCGAAATGATAAAACTGAAATAACAATATAGAATTCCACTACAAAATAAAAACAAAACAAAAAAACTCCAGAAATGTTGATATAACTAAGTACTAGGATATATGTAAGACTGGCTTTCCTCCCATGCATGTATTCTGAGGCACTATGAGTTTCTAATACAAAGTAGAAAAATAGAGTGATAAAGATGGAGGGCATGGATGTTGACGCTACAAAGATTCACCCTTGTGTCTTAAAAGCTCTTCCATAGTCTCAGGTTCCCCTTGGTAGACTCCTCCTCCCTCCAACCTGATCTTTCATCTGTTAAATGAGGGTGGTAATCACTGCTTCCATGTCCCTGTAGCAAGTCTGAAGGAAGGGAAGAAGTCACGTGAATCCCCAGGCTGACACATTTAACACTGGCCCACATTGGGGCTTAGACCATTTAACATTCATGCAAAAACATATTTCTGCAGAGAGTGGGCTTGGGAAGGGAGTTGGGGGTTTTTACGGATGTTATGTAGTTGAAGATGAAGGATCAGGATTAGTCTAGTGTGAACTGGTAAGTTTTCTAGAGACATGGATGGCCCTCAGATAACTCTGAAGCAAAAGATTATCCACCATGAGCAAGGAGCTGAGAAAACACCTGTCTCACCAACACCTTCTCTCAGAAGATTTATCTAATGTCTCCATTTTAGAAACAGCAGGGAGCTTGGTGCAGCTCTCAGAATCAGCACTTGAGAGGAGGAACCAACATGCACCATAACATTTATGAAATGTCTTGAGCCAGAGAGAGGTATTTCCCTGTATTGGTACACTTGGCTGGGATGTGGTCAAAACCTTGTCAGGGAAGAAAGAAATAAAATGCAGTCATTTAAAAGCTATGTGCTTTTCTTTGTAGAGACCACAATCAGTGATAAAGAGACAGAGAAAGATAGAGGCACAAAGAGATTTATTATACAGAACAAACTGTAGTTTGTATAGCAAGGAGAAAGGATCCATGATCTAAGGCATGATAGGACTATAAAATTTCTCCTTGCCAGGAGTATATGAATTTAGAATTCATGAACCAGTAACATTTCAAAGATTTTAGGGACCAACATAGGCTATTTTATTAACTCTTAATAGCATTTCATTAAAAATGATGTAAGTCCAAAATTATAGAACATATAAAATTTCAGCATAAAAGTATCTAAAATTGAATAAATTTAGTTTGATGAATGACTCCTGACAAATGCCTTGTTTTTCTTATTTGGAATGATGACAGCTTGGCCATGGAAAGGCTTTGATCATTGCACCAACGTCCTCTTGGGAAAGACCACACTTCACTATGTAGGAAGTGAGGCCTTATCTCTGCATTGAGTTCCTCCTTGAGAGTAATGTCAGTCTTCCTAGAGTAGGATTATGCAAGCTCCTGGACTTGCAAAATCATAATTCACCATTCTGTGAGTAGATGAAAGAAATAGATGGAGGGAAAGCAGGATACAAACAGTTGTGAGTTAGACATGTTGAGTAAAGAATCCTGGACTTGTGGCATCTATATATGGTACATTTTCTGGAGCTGTGTCAAAAAGGGGGAGCAGATTGGAACATCGTAGCCTATTACTTCTTTGTGAACCCAGTGCTTTGTGATTTTCAAAGACCCGATTCCAGTCATTCTGGCATTTCCATGCTGAACTCTACTGGAGACATTTATGTAGAGACATTTTCAAGTCACTTCTTGTCTGCTCTTTGGGAAAGATTATAGAGAAACAAGGCCAGAAGACTACAGCTGGGTGACATTTCTGTGAGCCTTTTGGGAATACACCAGACTTCTTTGGGAATGCTCTAGAAGAAGCTAGGAGTTTGTGGGCATCGTGCGTAAGCATGACTGGGCTTATGTGTATCACAAACTAGCAAGGGCCAAGTAAGGTAAGAGCATTGACTTTGAGGTCAGGCAGCCAAGATATGAACCCACACTTTGCTCATTATCTACTGTGTGGGCTATGGCACCTCAGGTATACTCTCAGGAATGCAGGAGACTTAAATGGAAAAGTAGAATAATAATGTAGTTTACCATAGAGGATTGATATGAGGATCATATTAAATACATGTTTAGCACAGCCTTCAGAATTCAGAAGTAATACAAGTGTTAGCTGTTATCATTACATAAAAATGAAGATGCTGAAGGATAGAAATGTGATGTGAAAACAAAATGATCATACAGGAGGGCAGATTCATGTTTCCTAAATTCAGGTACAGATCCAAAGGAAACTCAGTGTGGCCCATGGACCAGCAATACCAGCATCCCCTGGCAACATCTCAGGCCCCATGCATACCTCCCAATTAGACTCTCAAGTTTTATCAGATCCCTGGGAGAGTCATATAGACATTAAGAGTTAAGAAATGTTCTTCTGGGAAGCACTGGTTTTTAGAAAGTTTTAGCAACTGATAGAAGGTTGTGTCCTTCTGAACAGAGAGGCAGAGTCTCCTCCTAACCAGGATTTAGCCAGCCTTGCCCCAGAGAGCAAGCAGAAGACCTTGCTTTTAAAGATATCTATGACAAAGTATGTGTTTATGAGGGAATTTCCAAATTTAATTAGATGAAACCAATTTGGCTTTTAAAATTAGGACCATTCTGTAATTTCCAGAAAGAAACCCATACATTACAAAGAACTCTAATTTAGCATCAAAAAAAGTTTGTTACAAAGAAAAATAGGTTAGCACAAATGGAAGAGAAATTTAGAATTTTTTTTGCTTGTGCTTTTCTATGAGCAACACAACCTTGGACTCAGCAAAGTCAAAGTATAGACCACAAAGCAGCAGGGAGGAGGGAGGGGAAGAGGGACAGATGGAGGGAGGAAGAGAGATTCATTTCTATTATTTGTACTGTTTAAGTCTTTTTTTTTTTTTTTTTTTTTTTTTTTTTTTGTCTTTTTTAATTTTTTTTTTTTTTTTTGTCTTTTTGAGACAGGGTCTCCTTGTAGTCCCAGCTGACCTGAACTCACTGTGTAGACCACGCTGGCCTTGAACTCACAGAGATCTGCCTGCCTCTGCCTCACAAGTGCTGGGATTAAAGGCGTACTGTTTAAGTATTTTAAACAATGGGCCCAAGCAGTGTTAAGATTAAATGTGTTCCCCTATAAATCCACATCTGAATCTATCATTAGACAAATCTGCACCCCAAAGTCTGAATGACTTTGATTAAATACCATTCTGTCTCTCAGCTCTGGTGCCCTCTTTGTAACCTGAATGTGTCCAACTGTTTCAGGCTTCAGCTGGGTAAGAATTAAGGGATAAATCAGTCCATGTCAAACCAGCAAAAGTGAAGCTTACACCCTGTTGTGTGATTGTTTTGACTTTAAACTGATTAGGGTCTATGAAAGCAAAGCAAAGACAGCACTTGGAGAAATGCTGCTACTGCAGAAACCCTGGGGTGAGTAACTGGCACGTCTGATAAACAGGAGGTCAGAGTGACCAAGGCATTGTGGGCACAGAGAATAGTGATGAGACTGTGTGGCAGAATATATGCATAAGGATGAGGATGCAGGACTGCTGGTGTTCACAAGTGATCTTGTGGGGAAGGCTCTAGAAGGAATTTAAGCAGGGAAGGTAAAGAATCAGATTTATTTTCTCAAATGTGCTTATGCATATGTGTATATGTGCATGTTTGGATGTGTGTGTGTGTCCTTATGTACACATGTAGAGGCTAAAAGAGAATGCCAGATGTCCTGTTCTATCACTGTCTTATTCTCTTGAGACAGGGCCTCTCATTGAACCTGGACCTCATTTTTTTTTTTTTTAATGGGCTGGCTGACCAGCAAGCCCAGCAATCTTCCTGTCTCCATCTCACATTGCTTGGGAGCACAGGAAGGCACAGCCATGCCCAGCTTCTTACAGAGGTGCTAGGGATCTATACTTAAGTCCGCATGCCTGCCCAGCAAGTGTTCTAATCCACTGAGCCATCGCCCATGAGATTTATATTCTTTTGTGTATATTTTTATTGAATTTTTCTGTATTTCATACAATACATTGTAATCCTATTTAGACTTCCCTCCCCCATCTGAATTCTCCATAATGCCCCCCTCCCACTGGATTTCATGCATTCTGTCATATATGTTAAGGCCTATCTGGTCAAGCATTTGTACCCAAATGTCCCCCGTTTCAAGTTCATCCACTGGAGTCTAGCCAGCCTATCTCGAGTTAGTCCTTTAAAGAGGATCAACTTTCCCTCACCCAGCAGTAGTCAGCTGCCAATAGTTCCTTCTCTAAGGCTGGGGCCTGCTGCCCATTTCCCCAGTTCTGTGCTTGGTTTTTGTCTGATTGAGTCAGCGTGGGCCTTGTGCATGCTGCCACCATTGCTGCAGGTTCATATGAACAAGTTCCCAGAGGCCCGAAAGACTCTGTTTCCTTGTGTTCATGTACCAATCCTGGTTCTCACAATATTTCCACCCCCTCTTCCACAATGATCTCTGAGCCAAGGGTCGGTAAGCTTTAATATAGACATCCTACCCAGGGACACACTTTGTAGTATCTTATCCTCTATACTTTGGCCGGTTGTGGCTTTCTGTGTACATCACACTCTGTTGCATGAGGAAGCTTCGCTGGTGAGAACTGAGGGATGCATTACTATTTTCTCTGCACCATGTTCTGCTGTGTTCCATGAGACTTGGGTGTAGAGGTTCCACTGTAGATGTGTCACTTAGGGTTGGGCATCTCTCAGACACATATTCTCTGTGTGTGAGCAATCGTAGAACTCTGTAATAGCCTCCATCTGTTGATGTAACCACAGGAACCAGGAAAATGGGAAAGAACCATGGAGGTAAAGGGAAGGAAAGAGCCCAAAGGAGAGGGATAATAGGAAAGAGATGTTACCAAGGGGGATATGGGAAAAACTGGAAGGGAGGAGGGAAGGACATACAAGGAACCATAGGGGTACAGAGGAAGAAGGAGCTCAAGAGAGGGAGAACAATAAGAGATTTTCAAGGGGAAAATGTGAAAATGGGAGTACTTTAACTAGGGTGGGAAGAGGGAGGTTAGACGAGGGAGAGAGAAAGTAAAAGAGAGAATAAATAAACCTTAGGCAGTATGAAAAACCAGGGTAAATTTTTTTTTTTTCAGGGTAAATTTATTAACTCAAAAACCCTACTGAAAAATATACATGCAATATCTAAATATGAATTCATGTGTATAGCTGAAGGCTATATAACAAGGAACATAGCACCAGACTAGACAATCCTTCTTTTGAGTTGTTGGTCAGGATAGTCGGAGAGACTCCCAAAATAGCACAGGCTATTGCCACAGCCCTTGATTGCATCCTAGAACTTGAAGGTAAGACCCTACTGCTGAAGACAGTACTTCAGACACAGGACTTGGAGCAATTGAGCTGGAACTGACTGGAGTCCTCTTCCCTGAAGACTAGCTCTCATAGTTCTAGAGGACACTTACTATGCAAGCCATTAGGAAGAAAATCAATCAGTGGTCCAACTCCAACTTTAAAACCTAATAACCACAATGACCAGTACAGTAAATTACACTGGGGCAGTAGTGGCACTTTTATCTTGAGGGTAATGAACAGCTGTCAAACTGAACTTAAAGCCCTCTCAATGGAAAGGAACTCACGTGTGGCACTGTAAAAATAGCTAAATACACATGACTGGAGAGATCATAGATCCTAGAGAAAAACCCTACCTCTGTCATATCTCTAGTCAAATGTAATTTCCTACTATATGCTAAATATGGATTCTTATACTTACAGACAAGTATGCCATTCACCACTCATCAGAGATTTAAATTCTTAAAAGAACACCTAACTACTGTGTGAACAATAGACTGTGGGACACGTAGGTGTCTTGAGGAAGCGAGGACATTTCCATCAACTATGAAATTGTGATGAGGGCTCACTCATTTATTTGAAGACTTTGCTTCTGGCTGGAAAATACTAGAGCTCTTTGTAGTTACCTCTTTCCTGCTGGTAACAAGCTTTGATATCTTCCAGTTATTAAGGGGTTCTTACCTTGAGCTCCCTGGAGCCTGAAAAGGTTAGCTCCTGAACTTTCTTCCCTGAGGGGTGGGAATTTCGCCCTGACCCTGCTCCATCCCCAGGACTGTGAACTAGTCTGATTTTCTACTAGCCACAGCTTCTCTTCCTGCTGCATGAGGAGGAGCTCAGAATTCTCAGCAGAGTCCATGGAGGCCAGCCTTTCTCCTGCAAAACAGAAGTTAGGGTGAATGAGATTATGGCCTCAGATATCTGAGGACTCTTATTTTAGTGGTTGATGTGGAATGCACATCTGTGATCACTCCCCCTACAGAGTGACAGGTAATATCAAAGGCCTGGTGTCCACATTCCAGCAGCATCAGCACCACCTGGGATCGTGTTAGAAATATAGGATCTCAGGTCCCAGCCTAGACCCATGGATTCAGAGCCTCTGTTAACAAGATCCCTCATTTTAGAGCATACAATGTTCTGGTCTATGAGACATTCTAAAATTTTATCATCTGGATCTGAGCAGGGAGCTGAGAGAGACAGTCAGGAAATATCAGCCTATCTGGAAAGCTCTGTCTGATAGAAATCTGACAGTCATTTCATGGACAATGTTGTTATTAGGTGACATAGGTATATCCTTACTTGGGACCAAAAAGCTGAATATTTTCACCAATGTTAAGAAAATCATTCTGCTCACAGAATGTTGTTAGGTCTGAATGGGATACAAAGATGCACCAATCAGGACTTGAATGTGAAAAGCTGGTAAAGCCTCACCCACCTGACTCAACTTTTAGGGACAATGGCAACTACCCAAAACCCAGACCATGAAAATTACAAACAGGCATTTCCAGCCAGAATTAGGTCACTGAGGGCAAAAATGCAGCGAAACAATCGTCTCAAAACTCTTTAATAAAATCATTGAGAGACAAGCTCTTCAGAGTTCATGAAAAACAGTAATCAATATGTGTTTCAATTCAATTAATTGTGCTCGTCTCTGCCCAAAAATAAAAATCGCAGAGTGTGAGGGAATTGGGCCAGAAGATGTTACACTTGCAACTAGGTTAACGAAGTGTGAAAATATTTAAAATTCAGACATATGAAGCTTCCCAGTAAGCCTTTCTGTTTAGCAGTCAAAATCACCAAGTTTCTAATTACAGTGTATAAATCTGAGAAGCTTAAAGGAATGAGAAGACCCTAATGAGGCAGGAATGGGTATCTTGATTATACTAGACTTGATTGACATTTATGTTGCAAGCTATTCTAGGTACCCAGCATTCAGAGTTAAATAAAACACAGACTACGCCTTAATAAAATAAGGCGGCATTCCTGTGTGGGAGTGCTTTTAAAAGGTATGGGAGGTCAGCGGATTGTCAATATTTTTCTGGCATACAGATGGTTAGATTCAATGAGAACAGAAAGCATGGGCCTCGGGAATCAACATGCCAGTGGAATGCACTGTGAGAAAGCTGGTGTGGGGTCTGAGGTAGGGGAGTCTTGAGGACAGATATCAACATTGATGGAGAGAGGTAGCCAGCTGTGTGTATGTTTGAGTTCAGAAACAAGGGCTCAAAGAAAGAGGCCCATAGGAGACTCTTGGACGTGATGAATGCACACACCACCTCCTGCTCTTTAGCTCTTCTACAGTTAGTCCTCGGGGCTCACCAAGTCCAAGCTCTGTATCTCTGTTTCACACTGGGGAGGATATGATGTCGTCCAGATGGACAGAAGGTAGTCCAGTTAGGAAAGGATCAGCTGGTTCTTGACTAATACAACCCTAAACCCAAATTTGCACATTTTAAGCCAGATCTACATTAATTAGGTTATGCAATTTGCATAATGTAGGTCACAGTGGGGTATGTTAATCCAGACTGGTAACTAGGAAAAGAAAGCTCTTGTTTTGAGTTGTTCAAGCCAGAAATATGAGAATTATACATTGCCCCAGCTGCTATACAGAAAACCTACCAGAGATTTCTCCTGCCTGAGTAGTCCCAGGTCAGGCCAAATGGTACCATTTCTGCCCAACCTATTCTGAGTACCATCAGATGCCTAGACCATCCAGTAGTTTCTCTGCACCCCATCCACACTTTCCCCCGTGGTGCTGCTAGGCACTGCCTGCAGGCAGAGCATCTTTAGGCCAGCCTCATCAGATCCATTCTCTGCCTTGGCTTCATCTGCATTTGAGAGCACCGAGTCATCTAGCCCCTTCTTGCCTCTCTGATTTCACCTCTGCCCATGATTTACTGTGCTATAGCTCCTCCAGCCCTCTGTCACTTTCTTAGGCTCACCTAGTTCTCTGCAGCATTCAGGACCCTGTGAGCATCACTCTGTCTGCTCCAACTTCCTACCGTTTGTCATCCTTGGAGTTTGTTCCTTATGTTCTTCACTGCCAAGAGGCTGTGCTGTCTAGTTCCCTCCTTCTCCCAAATGCATCCCTCCTGTTCTCTCTTTCAGCGACTTACTTTCTTTCATGTTTTTTCACACCTTAGGCCTTTAGCTCCATGAGGCAATAGACCCTGTGATGATTAATTTTCGGTGATATTTGGTTGCATCACAAATGCCCAGATGTGTTGTCATAAATTACACTGGATGCCTTGGGGGGTGGGGGGTGAATGAGATTAGCTAGGCAGATGTACTGTGAACAAAGCAGGTTGTCTTATAACAATATGAAAAAGGCCTCAGCCAATCAGGCAAATGTTTGAATATAGCAAAAGACAGAGCTCTCCTGAGCAAAATGGATTCTGCAGCAGACCTTCAGACTTGAACTTCAACATTGACTCTCTGGTTCTTCTTCACACTCAGAATCTTAATACTGAAATGGCTAATGCAAGCCATCTTTGGTTTTCATAGTACTGTGCCTTGAAGACTTAAAATAGTATTTTGCATATAATATGAACTCAGTAAGTGTTCCTTGGATGAATATAAGGATTTGTACTTTATCTTAACAAGGGGTCATGGTAAATTATTTTGTCTAAGTAACTTAATGATTCTGAAGCCTGATTGAAGATTAGCATCACATCTTGAAAAACTCATTTCTCAGTTCTGCTGTGATCCTAAACCTGTCCTAAGAAATAAGCCTAGTTTTAAAAATCACATCTTGAGATCTTGAAAAAGTATAGATAAATAAATACATAGAGGCACAAATTAGTAGGTGAATACGCAGGCCTCATTGCAGTCCACATCACTAAGGACTTCTGGGAGAAGGCTCTAGCCAAGTGTTCTGCTCCCGTATTGAATGTGTTTGTTTATTGATTTTAGGTTTCCTGGGGAAATTGTAACGTACATCCAGGGTTAGAAAGAAGCATTGTGTGAAATGAAGCCAACCTGTGACCTCTGATGTGTTATACCTACCAAGTAAACAGATCCCTGACTCTTGGTACCATCTTCCTTTTTCAAGGCTGCACCTCTCTGATGCAGACACTAGAGCTAGCTTACTTATTCATAGCCAGATATAAGGTGCTTATGTTCTTTAAGGTCCAAATTCAAGGTGCCTTGACTGACATTTCCCCCTCAAGATTACTAAACAAAATATGGAGTGATGCTAGATTCACAGAGAGATAGTATTCTGTCAGTGTTCCTTTCTTTATAATAGCCTCTTATAACTCAGATGCAGTAGACCCCTGCAGACTTCCTTTATGAATCTTTTTCCTTTCCAGTATAGAAGTTAGTTCTGTTGTTTTTCATAAGGCTAAGAAAGACATATACACACAAAGCTTCATAGATTTGCCCAAGGACCTTCCCTAAATTTTAAAAGTCAGGGCTCTGGGATGTCTGGAAGCCATTTTCCTAGCCCTCGGATCATCACCCATCACCATAGGATGTTTCCCTTCCAGAGTCTTGAAAAATGCAGTCGTCTTTGGGTAGATGCCATATACAGGGTGCCTGGGCTGACAGGGAGGATGACAGGTGTTTCAAGAGAAACAGCTGTGGTTGAAAAGAATGATTGCTGGCACTCAGAGTCTAGAAGGAAGAAGGTATGTTTGGGTGTAAGTTGCATTTATGTAAGTGGGCCCATTAGAGCTGCCTGTCATCCTGCCGGTGGCGTATAAGGGATGCCTATACATTTGCCTCGGGTGTTTCTCTTTTTCTATCACAACACAGGTATTTGTGATGAAGCCAGAGAACATGATGGAAGACATCATCAGATGTGTAGCACTAGTTACCTAAAGGACAGAAAATCATGTTCTCCTGGCAATAGATTTTCCAAAGCAGACATCAGTCATCTGGTTCAGGTGTAAACAGTGGGGGCTGCTACATGGAAAATAATCCTGTAGTGGAGACATGTGAAATGTTTGTTTGAGTGCCAGTATGTTTGTGTATGTGTGAGTTTATGCTTTGTGAGTTTATGTTGTTGTGTGCCAGTGTGAGTATATACATGTTTGCTAATGTGCCCGTGGGAAAATTTTAACCTTGAGTCATCCTCACCTTCCCGCCTCAGAATTGCTGTCTTGCTGGGGAGTGGAAATTAACATCATGGGGAGAAATGCCCCCTCATTTCAGGAGGCTTCCAGTTGTAACTCATGAACTTCTGCTATAATTTTCTGTTGAGATTTGCTAAAGGAAATTTTTAGATTCAAAAAACATTTCCAGGAGAGATGAGGGAAGAAAATGAAAAGTTAGCTCTGTAATTGCACAGCATGGGCTGGCTTTCATGTTCCTTACGTGGAATTGGAATTGCGTTTTGATGCGCTTTATGGCCCCAGACTCTTTGTAGGGGATCTTCCTATACACAGTCACAAGGCTAGAGATGGAGCCCTGCCTCTGGTGGCCATGTCCTTTCAATACATTGCCCAGAGGCGATGTGTAAGTTGCCGAGCATCTCTTTAAACATCACAGTTTGTTCCCTTTTCATCTCAGATGTTTTACCATTGTTGCGCTTGTTGGAATTCCACCTGGGCTGGGCAATGCAGCATGAATTTGTTGCTTTTAACTGGATGGCTCTTTTGTTTCTGTTTTGGTCAGAACAGTTTAGTGTTTAGGACCTGATGGAGGGTGACTTCAGGTTTTCATCTATTATCAGGACATGTGGAAACTCTGAGTCCCTGGAGGCTGGAATTCAAATTTGTGATTGATTCCTTCAGCTTTTCTTCTTTAACCCAAAATGGGAAGGAAGCCCTTTTGATTACTTTCGGTTATATTCTCCACTAAGAAAAAGTAATTCCTCAAAATTGGCACCGAAGTATAGAACTTTGGTCCTATGTCATCACTCTTTTGATGCATGTAGATACATGAACACAGACAAATAATACACAAATCCACATGCATACATGGTTCTGAACACATATGCATATGCCAGTGAAATAAACATGTACACATTCATATGCACAATCATATATACACACCTGCATATATATGTATGCATATGCACACACATGCACACACACGTGCATGCCTGCATACTGTATCGCCTTCAGAGTCGTTCAGATGTTCATGAAGTGCTCAGTGCTTCTTGGGCTATTACTTTTTTGTTCATGTTCTTGGCATGTGTCTTTTACTGACGATTTACTTATTAAACTACCTAAGTCCATTTGTTTATCTTCCCAGCCCATCCTCCTGACTCCTCGCTGTCCTGAAACTTATATGTAATTCTTTTACATTTTATATTGTTTTACATCTTATATGCATTCTTTTTTTCAATATATGTTTTTAATTGAATTTTTGTGAATTTCATACGCTACTTCTTAGTCACACTTAGACCTCTTCCCTACCTACACTTCCCCCATAGCCCACCCATAGGATTTCTTGCATTCTGCCATATATGTTAAGGCCTTTCAAATCAACTTTGTGTACCCACCTGTCCCTCAGTGTGAGTTCATCCACTGGAGCCTTCTCAGCCTATCTAGAGTCACTCCCTTAAAGAATATCGACTCTCCTGCACTGAGTAGTGATCATCTGTCAATCGTTCCTGGGCTATAGTTGGGACTGCTGCCCATTTCCTCAGTTCTATACTGATTTTTGTCTGACTGAGTTTTCACCAGCCTTGGGCATGCTGTCACTATTGTTATAAGTTTATATAAGCAAGTTCCCAGAAGCCCAGAGGACAGTTTCCTTATGGTCATACACCACCCTGGCACTTACAAGCTTTCCACCCCTGATTCAGTAGTGATCCCTGAGCCCTCTGTGGGTGATGTTTAATATGAGTCCTATCCAGGTACACACGCTCTGCAGTCTCTTATTTTCTACCTTTTAATCAGTTGTGGTCTTCTCTGTTCATCGCCCCCTGTTGCATGAAGAAGCTTCACTGGTAAGCATTGAGGGGTGAATTAGTGTTCCCTCTACTCCTTGTTCCACTATGTTCTGTGAGCTTTGGTTGGAGAGATTCCATTGTAGATGTTTCACTTAGGACCGGCATCTTATAGACACTCACTCTCTGTGTGTAACTGGTTATGCAATTCTGTAATAGTCTCCATCTGATACAAAAAGAAGCTTCTTTGATGAGTGGCGACTGGTATACTTGTCTATGAATATATGTGTGCATTCTTAAAAGCATAACACTTTGTTGGTCTCTCCATCTTAGTAAGAATTTTTAGATATATATAATCTTTTGGAGCATTTTTATCATATACTTTTTTTCTCATATGTATCCATATTGATGAGTAAAATTGTAGTTCATTCATCTTGACTGTTGTCTAATATTCCATTTCTTGAAGTTATTACAGTGCTTTTTACCGTTACTTTTCCATGCATTGGGGTTGAATTTAGGATGCTGCATTTATTAGCATGCTGAAATTAACACTCTATTCAGGTCATGCCTGCAATCTAAACTACTCAGGAGTCTGAGGCAGAAAAATTACAAATTCAAGGTCTACCCAGGCTGTAGTGAGTTAAAGGCCAGTCTGGGCAACTTAATGAAACTCTGTCTCAAAATAACTGAGTGTAGAGCATTTACCAAGTATGTACATGGTTTTGTGTTCAATACCCAGACACAAAAAGAAGCTTCTTTGTATATATCTTCTAATTAATAAGTGCAGGATTTCTCTTGAATGTATATCTAGAAACTGGGTAATACAGTAAATCAATGTTTGACTTTCCCCAAACTGCCAAGCTATTTTCCAAACTAATCAATTTGCATTAATGTCAGCAAAATATAAAAAAGCTCCAGTGGTTTTTAAGCTGTCACTAATATTTGATACTGTTAGAGCTCCTCCTTTTGGCCAGGTAAGTAAGCATAAGATGACATCTGGTATTGTAGTCTTGCTGTGTACTCCTTGGATCATTAATAAGGGAGCATCTCCTTCCCAGGTCCTTCATCTGTATTTTCTTTTCTGTGAGGTATCTAGTCTTGCCTTTTGCTCCTTTTACAAGGATGGTTGTGTACTCTTCCTTTTGATATATGATACTTTTAGAACATAATTTTGATGCTTATTTTCTTAGCTACATATATTTCAAGCTATTTTTACTCCTTGTAAGGTATCTTTTGGAAACAAAAGACTTTAATTGTCAAATTTTCAGTCTTCTTTATTTTAGTAAGAATCCATCTGTCTTTAACAAGCCCTTCTCTAATCCAGCTTGAGAAAGATGATTTTCTATTTTTACTAAAATTTGTACGTTTTATTCTTGAAATTTAAGTGCTTGATATATTTACAGTTAATTTTTATAAATAGGATATAGGATAGAATATACAATTCCTATACTTTTTATAAATAGGATAGACTATATAAATAGAATATATAATTCTTACAATTTTTATAAATTGATTATAGGATATAATATACAATTCACTTTTTCTTATATGTAATAAGTACTTTATCCAAGCCATCTTAATAAGTCTCTCCCCCCACTTTACCAAGCTGTTTCTGACTTGCACTGGAATTCTTAATATGCATGACTTTTTTCTGAGCTCTCTATTACACTGGCCTCTATAACAGTGACACACAGCCATAATTATTATAGTTCCATAGTTAATCCAGATCCCTGATAGAACAGATCCCTGCTCCTCATCCTTTGGAAATATCTTGGTTATTCTTTCTCTGGGCCCTTTCATTTTAGAATCTACTCATCAAATTTAATGAAAACATCTGCTGTCATTTTGATTAGAATTGCATTGACTTTTAAAACTATATGTCTGTAATTGGCATTTTTACAATATTAAATGTAACTATATTTATTTAGGTTTTCTTTAATACCTCCCCCCAGACAGTTTATTACCTTACTTACAGAGGTCTTGCATTTCACATAACATTTGAACTGCTAATTTGATCAGAAAGAATTGCTTATTCCCCTAGTCTCCTTGACCTCCTCATATGACCTCTGATGTGCTGTGTTCTCGCCTGCTTTGGGCTCTTTGTACCCACAGTTCTTAGTCACTGGAAATCTGATAAACCTGCTCTTCTATGGCCAACTCATTCTACTACATACTGTCTACATCCTCAGAGAGACCCATGTAATTGCCTTAAAATGGTACTTTCCTACACATGATTATTCTCTACCATTGCTTCCTATTCCTGCATAACATGTGCCACAATTCAAAATTATCACGTGCTATTTGTGACTGTGTCTCCCTGTATTATAACTGCTATGCCATGAAGATAGGACCTGCACATAGATCACAGGTCATACATCATAGAAGAGTGAAGTTTCTTATTTGATGCCTGGAAAACAGGAAGTGAAAATTTTCTGTGTGTAGTTAATGAATAAGTATTGGAGGGGTTTCCTTTGATGGCTAAAGTACCTTGATAATCCATGACAATCAGGAGTAACTCTTTCCATCACTTAATCCACAAATCCATCCCAATAGAACCATGTAAAATCTCAAGGGTCTGCCTCAGGGCTTGTAATAATCCCCAACAGAATGGATGATGTTCCAGTGACCTATGAGTTTACATTTAACTCATAGAATTCAGTTACTTCACTATATCTTGCCTAAACTGTGGATCTTTATTAACACTTATATTCCAAATGCCTAGAACAATACCTGCTACAAAGTAAATACTCAATAAACATTTATTGGATAAATAAAACTATATTTCAAAGTTGTATTAAAGTTATGAGAATGTGCGTGTTCATGTTTATGTACGCAGGTGTACACGGAAACCAGAAGTCGATGTTCTATGCCTTCCTCTATTAATTTCTATCTTATTTTTTAGAAAGCATTTCTTTGTGAGCCTGGAGCTCACTGATTGGCTAGACTGGCTGACTAGAGAGCTCTAGACATCCACTTGTCTCTGTCTGACCCTACAGTATGGTTCTGACCTTTGGCCACCATCCCTGGCTTTTCTCATAGATGCTAGGGATCTGAATTCCAGTCATGTTTTATAACAGGCACTTCACTGAACCATCATCCCAGCCATTATTACTAATATGTTCTAAGTAATTTATTCTGTAAAAATGTCAATGACATTCTAACATTGCATAATGCTAGGAGAAGAGAGTGGAAAGTCTCTCCTACGCCCATTCCTTCATGCACCAACCATTTTCACATGGTTTCATTTTCTTTCTGGAAGTCATGCGTTGGCAATGTCTCCGATATGGATACAATTTTGATCATGCTTTTACTTTTCACTGTGTCCAACACATTTCCATTTCTGCGTAATCCTTTTTATCCCATTTAATGATCCTCTGACAACATAGACTTTACTTTGTAATCAGTTTATTTGGGGATGTGTTGATTGATCTTTCTGGGATGTAGAACAGAATTGGGAGGCCTAACAGTGAACTGGGTCTCTTTAAACAGCTGGCAAGGGGAGTCTGAACTCCTGCTTTTCTGTACCCTCTTATAGATTTGTCAGCAGCAGGCAGAGGCACTCATATGCTTCCCATTGATTGCAGAACTGTGCTCAAAATAATAGCTCTCTGTGTTCAGTAGAAATGGATCTAAGGGAGGAGAGTAGAACAGTATACAGATTTGGATGGAAATCTATAAACCCAAGGTTAGGAGTACTGGTCATAGTTCCTTCTTGTTTTAAAACTTAAATTTCAGTTTAGTATTTCCTAACATTAGGAAATGCATAGAGAGCTTAAATGTTCCCCCATTTTCCCTAATACCCATTCCCACACTGAACATCAATAATCTATCAGGGCATGCTTTTCCATGGAATATGGCAGGCCCTCAGAATTTATCTCTCTTGTCATGTCAAGACACCCAAGGTGGTTATTTCCAGTCAAATGAGATTAGCATGCAGGATGCAGCCTGATTTCAGAGCATTGGTATGGAGATAGGTGAAACTGTGCAGTCATTAGTCTGTCTGACAGCATCTGTTTTGATAATAATTTGTGCATAGCTTTTCCAGCCTAAGTATCTTCCTCTTTGTAATAGCTATAATCCTTAAGGACTTTGTAATAATAACCCACAGGGACCTCAGCATTATGGACCAGGAAGATGAAACTGATGTGAGATTCAGGTACAACTCCTCCAAACACCATAGCTCACCCTGGGCAGTGGATGTCCAATCTCTAACATGGTGAAACATGGTCTACATGTGTTAGAATCTGGGTCACTTCCATCTCATGAATAGACTGAACATGGAAAGCCAAGAGGATCAGAGGTTTTGGAAAGCACAGGTAGCAGGCTGTGGTTTCCGAGGATCAGCCTATTTACAGAAGGCCCCAAACCTGTTGTATGGAGGTGCAGAGAACATGTCACAACCTTCTACAAGCAAAAGTGCTTTGGTGACCTCCTGGGAAGGCCTGTGTTAGGCACACTAGTGCTCGTTTTTCCAAGACCCTGGGTACCTTAGATGAAGCTTTTGTTAATCCTTTGAGCCTAGGTAGACATGGGCTGAGATTGTCTAGAAGGGAAAGCATAGATGACTGCCTTTCCCCACGGCTGTTTTTCTTGTTAACACCATGATCTTGTACTTTCCTTGGAGCCTTTGCACACTCTCCTTGAACACTGTCTCAGGAAACGAGCCTTTCATTCCTGGAATCAGCCATTACTTTAGTCACTTTTCCTGTTGTTGGGATAAAATATCCTGACAAAATCAACTTAAAGGAGAGAGGGTTTATTTTGACTCACCATTCAAGCACATATTCTGTCCTGGCAGGACAGTTGTGGCGGCAGCAGGAATTTGAAGTGACTGGTCACAAGACACCCAGCTGTCAGGAAGTAGGGAGATGAACAGCCTGCTCCTCTTGCTTATTCCTTTTTAGAATTAGTTCAAGACCCCAGCCCATGGCATGGTGCTTTCACAGTTAAGGTAGGTCCTTCTGCTTCAATTAGATAGTCCCTCACCAGTGTGTGTATAGATTCATCTTCGAGATCACTCTGGAGCATATCAGGTTGTCAGTACCTCACAGACATGTTGTCAGCCATGATGCTCTGTGCTCGGTTTATCCATTCTTGCCTTCTGTGTCAATGTGCTAGTTGCAGCTCTGGGATGCAGTTCTTAATGCTGAGGCTTATATATCTTACTTCTTGGAAGAAGGGGGTGGTAGAGGCTTTCCTGAAGAAGAGGATAGATATGGGAAAGCCCACACTCTAACAAATCATCTAAAGTCATAATGCCTTAAAGCAGAACTGAGGAAGATGGTCATGTGTAGACATCTCAGGATACCATAAAGATCTTGTATGTACAGCCTTCTCTGTGTACATCACTCCTATACCTGCATTCTGCCATCATAACCTTCCTCAGACAATTTTATAACTGTATTACAGAAAATTAGGGTATTAGAGGAAAAGGAACACCTACAGTCTTCTCCCCTGGCACAATTACCTTGCCTTATATTTTATCTGTATTAATACACATACAGTTTTACCTAACCATTATTACATAAAATTTGTTATTGTAATTTTTCATTAAGCATTTTTCACAATCACCATGCCTTTAAAGCACCATGGAAACAGCTTATCTATCTTTTAATGACTGCATAATTGTCCGTTGAGTGTTGTGTTCCCTAATTTGCTTTTCCATTTCTCTATTGTTATCCCGTATTTCTGATAACACTATGATGAATCCCAGGTTTATGGTTGCATTGTACCATGGTGAAAGGAACATGACCTTCAGATTAAGATTGACCTTGATTCAACCCCTTTTTCCAGTACTGCCTGGGGTGGGTGATTTTGAGACAAATGAATTTCTTTGGAATTAATTTATGAGCTTAATTCATTAAAATAGTGTGTATGCAAAGGAGTAATCCAGCTCATCATGCTAAAGTATTGTAAAGAGTTATGTGTGTTGCAGTTATAGCTGCCCAGTAGCCATCGGATGTCATAGTTGGTTATTTTTATCATCTGTGTAATGCACTTTCTATATTGCTCACATTCACACATACACAGAAAATTACAGAGTTGAATGGACTGAATACTTTTTGTAACTCTTGATACATATTGTAAAATTGTTCTCCAAGTGGATTGCACCCTTGTGAACATGTGTTTTGAGTCTTGTGTTGAGTTTTTATGCCAATCACTGAGTCTGGGAAGCAGGCCTTTGGCAGAGCACCAGAGATTTATGTCAGCTTTCATGATACCCTCAGAGCAGGCTGATGCGTGAAGAGCTCATCACACACACGTTGGCAGATCCATTTGCACTCTCCAAGGACATGCTAGGAACACTCATGCCTTATCAGCTCCTGTTTGCTTCCTCTTCCCTGTGCCCTAAAGCAGAAAGTAGTGTCTGGCCCCCAGGACTACTCCTAGAGGACCCTGGGGGGCCCATGAAAACTCTTACATGGAGAACTCATGACTAGATTCCTATGGAGTCTGTCACCGACTTCCTGTATGCTCTAGCACCAGGCATGCCCTTCTATCTCCTAGATTAACTCATCTCCAAAGGGAAGGTCAGAGCATCTAGCCTCCAAGGGTGGACCACTCAACACGTTCTGTCATCAGCCAAACCCGAGAGCTCCTTAAAAATGAGCTGTCTCAGATCCCATCCCAGATCTCTTGCATCATGGTGTCTGTTGTTAACCACATCCCCAGGTCACCCTCAGGCACATTAAAGCTTGATAAGGGCAATACTAAGCTGGCTTCCATCATACAAAAAAACCTTTGCTGAGGGCCTCGGCTCTAGAACCGTGTGGAGCCATTGTGCTCTGTTCTCCAGGATTCTCCTCTCCACTGAGGACCTTGATGCACTTTCTGGGTCAGCACCAGAAAAAAACCAGTGCCTCCTTGGCTAAGGTGACACAACCATAGTCACACTACTGCTTAAAATCCACCCTGATCCCAGTAGCTCTTAGGTTAAGATTTTAGCTTCCTATCAACTTCACCAGGCATATCTCCATGAATGATCCAGCCCTTACTAACTTTCCAAGTGCCTTTCTCCTGTTTATATACCCCAGAACGCACAGATTTGCATTACAGCCATATCATGCTCCCTGGTTCTCATCTTCTTGTCTAGAACATTTTATCTGTCTCATGCTTCCTTTCCTGTATCCTCAGCTCCCTTATCAAGGATCATCTTAGGGGATGCTTTGTCCGTCTGAACCACCTGGATTAAGAATTCCTACTCTTTATTCTGCACTGTGATCATTTATGTTTGCAACTCAGAATTTGCAGACTTCCAGATCACATGGCATTCATTTTTGAGCCCCAGAGCCTACATGTGGCAGGTCTTCCAAGGTCAGCAATTGTGCTGATTTTCCAGAGATTGACTCTCAAACCCCACTGTGTCACTGTCTTTCCTGCTTCTTCTCAGTTGGAGCAGTGCCCTGCAGGACATGGGACATGGGGCATGGGAACTCTGTCTTTACTGTACCCTTGCTTCCCCCCATCTAAAAAGGTCTCAGATCCCTTCAAGGTCACCTCCCAGGACTGAGACCTCTTCTCCTTCTCTTCCTAATTCTCCTCTCTTACAGTGCTCCATCCAGTTTCTCTCACCTGTAAATTCTAAATTATGCTTCTACTCAATTCACTTCAATTATTCATTTGTTTCTGGAGGACCCCATTAAGACCCCATTATCATTACCAAGAACTGCTCCTAGTGTTTATCATTCTGTACTTTATTTAAAACCTTACAACCCTTCAAGGTGAGGATTATTATCCCCCATTTAATACTGATACTTGGAGAAAGGAAGTAACTTCCCTAATTGAGAGGAGGAGGTTTCATGTCCCGGCAAAGGTGGCTTCATCATCACGGTTCTATTTGAAAATCTCATTCCACTTGGACATTTTTGCAACTGAATAGAAGTGTGCACTTCCTGTCCCTCCCCTTATGCAGTTGCATGGTGTGCTTGACCTAATGGCTTCCAGAGGATTCTGACAAATTTCTGACACAAATATGCACTATCTGGTCTGTCAGCATCAAAATAAAATTTCAGAAGGCAAATTGGGATAATATTTTTCATTACTGGGAAAAAGTTTCCCATTCCAAGTCAATTTTGAAATCTAAAAAAATTCCCCTTTTCACATCTGCAGAGCAGATATCAAAACAGGCAAGGTTCCCTGTGAACAGCAACCACGGCAGTTCATAACATTTCTCATTTTCAGACCAGTTATTAAAAAGGAAACAAATGAATCAAAGCAAAGGAAACCTGTCCTGAGCCACTTGAATGATTCCTTCTCTACCCACAATGTCAAGAACCCAGTGACCACGTTCCATCTGTGGCTTCAATTCCAATGGAGCTAGTAGCCTTGTAGGACGTTCAAGGCAATATTTTTCAAACTGGAGTCTGGGAACCTGGTGTAAGGGGTGTGATTGATGGATGTTTGTGTTCCTGCTCAAATTCACATGTTGAAACATCATCCCTTATGTGGTACTAAGAGGTAGGACCTTTGACGGAATAGACAATATTGGATGATTAAATGGGCTTGGCCATCATGAATAGCATTAGGTCCCTCATACAAAGAATACTGAAGAAGCTGGTTTACCCTTTGTGCCACACGGAGATATTACACCATATCCTAGAAAGGTATTCCATGAGGGAGAGAGCCTTCATCAAACACTGAATCTGCAAGTGCCTTGATTTTGCCCTTCTAGGCTTCTAGAATGACAAGCAGCACATTTCTGTTGTTTATGATATTCAGACTATAGTAGTTTGTTAGAGCATCCTTAATTGACTAAGACAGAGTTTTATATGTTTTTCAGCTTGAAAAACGCTTAAAATGAAATAAGGCCTTTACTTTTATTTGTTTACTCCAGCATTCAATGATTCTTTTAGTAAAAGTTTTGCCATGTAGTGAGTGCCAAATAGACAGTTATCGAAAGAGCCTGAGGGATAAGGAGGAAAGGAGAACGGGGATAATTTACAGTACAGACAGTGGTCTTCCAACTGGACAAGCTTTCAGATCTCATAAGACATCAAAGACAGGGTGGTCTGGGTCCTCCTGATACATAATGATTCAGAAACTGCTGGGTGGGTCCAGGAAATAGGAGTGCCGAGGAGTCCTTTGTGCAGCTGTGTTTAAGAGTCGCTACTGGGAAATCCCCATGGCCTGAATCTGTCCTCCTCCCTCAGTTTGGTTCAGTCTTCAACCTTTCCAGAACACTTGTGTTCATCACCTGCTGTGTCTTCTGCTCTTAGTCATCTTTCTCTGAGACCCACCCCCCATCAAAGTGAGCTACCCAGCAAGTGCACACAACTTCCACCAGCCAGTCAGCTCTTTCATGAAGCAACCAGCTTGTCCTCTGTCTGTTACCACTTTGCTTTCTCTCTGGACACCTGCCTCCATCTCTCTTCTGCTAGTACCATATTGCTTATTGGCGGCCAATCCCAGCAGCTCTTCTTCACCTTTATGTCTTTATGCATGTTCATTTGGTGCTAATTTTCCTCCAAAGCCCCATTTCTTCACTCAATACCTGTTTCCCTACCTCAGCAATTTCAATCATTCATTACCTCTTTTTATCTCTTTGTTGGGCTTCATTGCAAACTAGTCAAGAAATAAAATTGTATCTATTTAAGGCATGCAATACATGCTGCGTTATACATATGCATTGTGAAGGCTGCCACAGCCAAGGTAATTAGCATATATAGTTAGAATTTTTTGTATATGTGGTGAAAACACTTAAGGTCAATTCTTTTTTAAAATATACTATTTATTATTTTTATTTTATGTGTGTGAGTGTATTGCCTGCATGTGTGTAAGCGCACCTGTGTTGTGCAATGACCATGGAGGTCACAAGAGGTCATCAGATGCCCTGGAACTGGAGTTACAGACAGTTGTCTGCCACCGTGTGTGCTGAAACTCGAACCCAGGTCTTCTGGAAGAGCATCCAGTGCTCTTAACCACTGAGCCATCTCTACAGACCCCTAAGATCATTTCTTTTAGGAAATTTCAAGTATGTAACTCCAAGTACTAATGTGGCTGTCAGGCTGCACATAAATCCCCAGAACATACTCATCCTGCATAACTGAAACTTTGTGATCTTTCATCAACATCTTCCCGTTTCCACTAACTCTACCCTGGATGACGTCATGCCTAATTTATTCAATCTAGTAAAGCAAGACAAAAGCATCATGACCTTGCTTATATGTGAAATCTAAAATAGCCTAACTCATAAACGCAGAAGCTGGGATGGCCATGACCCCTTGCCACCACTATTCACCTGGGATGTAGCTCCGCAGCAGAGTGCCAACCTAGCATAGCATGTGTAAGGTTCTGGGCTTGATCCTCAATACTGAAAATAAAAAAGATTACCTTCAATTAGTTTGGGGGGCGCAGGGGTGTCACACTAGAGCTGAAGATAAAGTCTGTCTTATTCTCCCTTTATTTTCCAATAGCTGGAGTAGTCCTGCCATGTAATGGCTACTTAATGGATGTTTGACAAGTTCGTGATGTTATTTAGCCTTTCTCTACCCACTCCCAAATCAATGTTCCCATTTTAGCTAGATGTAGGAAAATAACTTTTTTGTCCTAATTTCGCATGTTCTCACCTGATTCTTGTCTCTTTGCCTGAATCCATCCTCTTATGCACATACATCAGAGACACACACCTTTCTTTAATTTGGGCTCCTGTCTGGGTCTGGCTCCTTGTGTAATAAATACCTTGATGCCATTCTGGATTTCCCTCTGCATTCATCCTGGCTTGAAGAATGATGCTACTAAAGCCTGTTTTATTTTTGTGACGTTGCCTGGAAACAACAACAACATGGCTACATGGTAAAGCCTATTTCATGAGGCCCAGATCACTGCACTTGGTGTGGTCTGCTGTCCGTCACATCTGTCCTCAGAGACTGACTTCCAATGCTACAAGTTAATCACACCAGCATCAGCTGCATGTGTAAATGAGTGAACCAGCCCCAAACTGGCACAGAGCAGATCCTGTTGCTTGCTATTTTAAGCTTTTGATGTGCAAAACCTCTCCTCCCTTGCTCCTCTGCAAATCCCCTCAGACAAGTATCACTGAGGCCCAGAGTGAGAGGGAGGTGAAGACTCAGTTACTAGCTCCATTGTCTTCTGCCTAGGACTTGGAATCCATTGGTGGGAAACTTATATCCAACCCCTAGGATTCTTAGGCTGACAGTGCCCTTGATATAACCTTGAACACTGTTCTCACTGGCTTTGTTAAATTTCTTTCAGTAAACTAAAAGTATATTTTTGCCCAGAAAAAGTTGACCTGTGATATGAGACTCCAGCTGAGGGAAGCAAAGCTCTCTTTGTTGAGGTTTGGAAAAGTCTGAGTGTCCAAAGCCACAGTAACAACAACATGGCTTCAGGGGCAATAAAACCCCAAAGCTCTTTGAGGTTGGCCCCTTCTCCGTCTGAATAGGTTTAGATTGTTCTTCAAGTGCTAACTGACCAAGACCGAAGGGGGCTGTTCAGTGGAGGCTTAGCACAGTCCTTAAATTCATCTTAACAAGCCAGTTGTTTATGTTGCTAAAATATAATAATAGCAACAGAAAATGAAAACAATTTCGGTAATTCAGAATCTCACATTTTTCTTTTTCATTTCCTCAGTCCTTGTCTACATGCATATGAAATTTTTATGTAGTTGTAATTATTGCATCTTTGTAATTTTAAATGCTTTTCTCTCCCTTAAATTATACCAGAATTATATTATTAGCATTTTAATGGCCACATAATGTCCCATCAAGTGCACTACCACACTTTATTTAACCATCCCCTGTGACACTCACATAGCCTCCAATGTGTCTCCTTTATAAATGAGGTTTCCAGGGCATCACTGGGAATTTGCTTTGTCTTGTCTTCAAATTATTTCCTTTAAAGAATTCTTGGTTAGTGTTATTATTGTGATAGTGAAAAACATAACAATCCAGTGTTTCTGTAGGTTACATTGTCCCCTTCGGTATTCTATGACATCAAACCAACTCTGATATAAAGGGTTGTAAATGTAGAGGCTTCAGCAGGAAGAAAGCTGAATCTGGTGGTTACCTAGGCATAAGTCACATCTAAGACTGAAAGCTGGGGCCAGACTAAGGAGGTAGTAAAAGGGACAGTGAGTGATGAACCATATTAAAAGGGGAGACTCGGTTTAATTTTGCCATTAGCCACAGGAGATAAATCTTTCCTCTATCCCTAATTCCTTGCCTGTAAGAGGGCAGAATCACAGTGACTAGAGGTTTTTAACATTAATATATTTTTATTTTATACATATGAATGTTATACCTGCATGTATGTTAAGTGCACCCATGTCATGCAATGCTCGCAGAGGACAGAAGACGATATCCAGTCCCCTGGAACTGGAGTTACAGATGGTTGTTATCTGCCATGTTGGTGCTGATATTCACACCCAGGTCTTCTGCAAGACTAGCCAGTGCTCTTAACTGCTGAGCCATTTCTCCAGCCCCATGACTGGAGATTTTGATGCATTATGGAAAGGAAGTACCTGGAAAAGCAATGGACTCATATCTGGGTCTCTTTTGACTCTTAATTCCCTCCAATCACATATGATGTGTGCACCCATGGTGGACTGGACTTAGGGTCCACTCTAAATCCAGCATGATCTCCTCTAAGAATCCCTAATTACATAGGCAAGGATGCTTTTTCACATCAGGTCCCATTCACAGATCCACTTGGACATTGTTTTAATTTGCTTTTCTGTGGTAAAACACCAAACCCAAAAGATACTTGGGGAAGAAAGGATTTATTTCAGCTTACAATAAGGTCACAATCTATCACTAAGGGAAGTCAGGGCAGAAACTCAAGTCAGGAGCCTGGAGGCAAGAGCTGAAGCAGAGATCACAGAGGATGCTACTTACTGGCTTGCTTCCCCTGAGTTGCTCAGTTACCTTACTTATTCAGCACAGGCCCTCCTTCCGCTTTTCTGTGGTAAAACACCAAACCCAAAAGATACTTGGGGAAGAAAGGATTTATTTCAGCTTACAATAAGGTCACAATCTATCACTAAGGGAAGTCAGGGCAGAAACTCAAGTCAGGAGCCTGGAGGCAAGAGCTGAAGCAGAGATCACAGAGTTGCTCAGTTACCTTACTTATTCAGCGCAGGCCCTCCTTCCCAGGGATGGCACCACCCATGGTGGTCTCGGCCTGCCTACATCAGTTAACAGTCAAGAAAATACCTCACAGGCATACCCATGGGCCAATCTGACAGAAAGTACCTCAATTAAGGTTACTTCTTTTCAGGTGACTTTAGTTTGTGTCAAATTGAAAAAACTAACCAGCACAATAGCCCTGTTAATTTGACATGCACACACACCATTATTCAACCATTAATTTTCCTTTCTTTTTTATTTATCTGACAGGTCTCATGTTAATATCACAAAATAAAACATAGTTCAACTTTAACGGAAGTCTCACAATCTTTTAAAAATCCAAACACTTAATAAGTTCCATTTCTCTTTAAAATATCCAAAATCTTTAACTGTGGGCTTCTATAAAATAAAAAATAAGGTATGTGCTTTCCTAATTGAAAAGGGAAGAGTTGAGCATGCTTAAACAAAAACAAAGTCCAACAGTATAGCTCAGTGTCTAAAATCTAGGACTCATCCAACAATCTTCTGAGCTCCAGAAGGCTCAGACAGATCTACTTCTTTGACTCTACCATTCGTAGCACACACACCTTGTTGCGTATACTCAGGTTGGCTTCACTCCACTCCTACCACTGTCCTTAGTGATCATTCCATGATATGATATCTAAAATATCCTAGGGCTTTTGGGCTAAAGAGATGGTGGCTCAGTGTTTAAGAGCACTGGCTGCTTTGGCAGAGGACTCAGGTTTGGTCCCCATTGCCCACATTGTGGCTAACAACTTTCCATGACTCCATTTCCAGGAAATCTAATGTCCTCTCTGGCATTCATAGGCATTGCATGCTTTGGTATATGCATGCAGGCAAAACTCTCATATGCATAGACCAAAATAAATAATAAAATTTAAAAATAAATAAAATACCCTAGGGTCTCCACTACAACTGAGGTCTTTTGTATTCTCATGATGTCAAGTCTCAGTTTCTCTTCATGAACCTTTCAGTCCTTGGGTCTTCACTGCAGCTAAGGCTGCATCTTCACCAATGGCCTCTTCTAGCTTCTCACAGCACCAAGCCTCAGCTGCTCCTTATGATCCTTTCATGGTTTCAAATCCAACACCATGTGGGAGACTTTTATACATTGCCAAGTTCAACTTCTAGCTTGAGGTAAAGTTTTGGTCCCCTCTGGACTACAACTTCTATGTGCTGACTCAGAGAAGATATTTCCCAGAAGATTTCACCTCAATGATACTGATCTCTTATTCATCACAACTGATTTTTCAGTCCCAGCTCACCAGTGTTGATTGTCCCAGTAAAGTAAAGGTTTCACTTCAGTAGTGCTGGTCTCTTCTTAATCACAGCTGATTCTTCAGCCAAAGCTAACCAGACACCACAGATTTTCAATTTGAATTATCACAAGAATAGCCCTGAAAGAGTCTTTGCTTCACCATGAAGCTCCACAAGTCAGGCCCCCACCATCTCCAGTTCTATCAACATTAACTTCCATGTTCCCTTAAGTACTCAATGGCTTTGTAAAATAAAGTTCCAAATACTTCCACAATCCTCTCCCTGAAAACAACATGGTCAAGTTTATTATGGCAATACCCCACTTCTGGTACCAATTTATGTTTTAGTTTTCTTTCTCTTTCTGTGATAAAGCAGCATGACCAAAAGCAAATTTGGTATGAAATGGTCTATTTCAATTTACAATTAGGTCACAATATGCCTTTGAGGGAAATCAGGGCAGGAACTCAAGGCAGGAGCCTGGAGGCAAGAACTGAAGCAGAGATCACAGAGAAACTCCACTTACTGGCTTGCTTCCTCTGGCTTGATCAGTTACCTTTCTTATACATCCCAGGCCCACCTTCCCAAGGATGGCACCACCCACAGTGGTCTGGTACCTCCTACATCAATTAAAAATAAAAATTTTCACAGATATGCCCAAAGACCATTCTTATTAATGTTCTTTCTTCCTAGGTGACTCTAGTTCGTGTCACACTGACTAAAGCTAACCAACAAAGACATATCTATTGGGATCTTCTATTCAACCAACCACCCAAGGCAAATCCTTTGAGAAGGGGGTATGTGGATACTAGGGAAAGCTTGATGAAGGATATATACATGTATTCATAAGAGGAGGGTAGGCTTCAGCTAATTTTCCAAATAAATGGGAAGTGATCAGACCTTTCCTTTGAGTGGGTTTATACAGGGACTGGCTGACTCCAAGGGAAACAGAAGAGGAATAAAAGGCACTAATGACCCACCAAGAGCAGATACCTGGGCTAATTTTGACCCAAGATTTAGTGAACTATGTGTCAGCTGGAAAGGGTTGGAGCATTCAAGCTCAATACTAAGTGTCAGAAAAATCTTCCTCTGACCCCTAATCCGTCTATGTCTAAGGTCCCAGAACTGCCATTTTCCACCAGGGACCTCACAAGCCTCAGCCATCACAGTGGACACCAGGCTCCTCAAAAGACGTCATATTTTCTCCCTGTAGGCACCTTACAGTGGCCACCCTCATCCATTCATTAACCTGGCCCCTGCTTCAGTATTTAGTGAGCCTCCTTTGCACTAGGAACTGTTCTAGGCAGTTGGACTAAATCAGTGGACCATTCAGACACCAAATTCTCTTTCCAGGAGCTCATGTTTTAGTTATAATAGGAAGCTGCTCCTATGAAGGATTGGTGAACTTTTGTCAAAGGCAAGGGAGGAAGACCATTTAGAGTGTTTAATGACTTCCACCTCTGCCATCCCAAGAGCCCACAGGACAGCATCTCCTGTGGATAGAGCTAGCAATGTACCATGATCAGGACTTCAGAACTCAACCTGGTGGTGTGGTCTTGGCTCAAGGCCCCTCTCTTGTCTTTCCTCACTGAATGTCCAGCACAGTCTGCAGCTGAGAGCCTAGGAGCTCTTGCCCATCTGCATGGGTCTGATCATCTCATGCTGAGAGTAAGCTGATGGCCACACTCTGCTCTTTGATTTATCAGTTACAAACTACATATTGATTGCTCACTAGGCTATTTTCCTAGTGTATTTCTTAAGCATTTATACCTTATTTGTGGAACGCTTCCAGACTTACAACCTTCACTATAGGGACAGAGGCCTACCTAAGGAGAAGAACAGGATATGGTCTGTTATTCTCAACTTAAATCTAAGCCAGATTCCTCTAATTTTCAGCTCCACTGTTTACACCCTTACTTCCAATCAAAAATGCTGAGAGCCATGTTTGTAACTTAAAATGTTCTAGTATCTGCATTAAAACAAAAAATGGAAAGGAATAAGATTAATTTTGATAAGCGTTCACTTAATACATCCAAATAGTATTGTTTACATATCATTAATATGAAAATGTTGATAAATTTTATAGACTTTTGTGTACTAAAACTTTAAAATGCAGTGTGTATTTTATATTTGTAGGACATTTAAATAAAAAATAATCACATTTCAAAGTCTTAGTGGAAATATTCAATGTCTTCATTTCTATGACAGGAGCACAAATACCTGTCCTAGTTGGTCTGAGGACAAAATGGTTTTTGTGTTGGAACTCGAAGGACCCTGTAAGGGATCAATAAATATTAAGCTTTTCACCCTCATATTATTCATCCATACTGAAGAGTCAGGGGTTAGTGTTAGCCTCAAAATATAAATAAGCTTTTAAGACATGACAGATATTAACTTGTCCATTGCTGTTTTATTATTTTCACCCTGAAATTTCCATGAAGATTACTTCCTGTGAGGGTCAAATCATGTCTCCCTTCACAAAAGATATGACGAAGATTTAACCCTGACACCTGTGCTCATGTGTTTATTTGGAGAGTCTTTGCAGATACAACCAAATTCAAACAAGTTCATGCTGGATTAGGCTGGGTCTTACGATGATAATTTCTATCCTTATAAGAAGAAGGAAAAGTGGACATAAAGACACTCAGGGGAGGGTCATGTGACAAGAGAGGCAGAGCTGTGAATGACGTTTCTAAGAGTCAAAGACCACCAAGGATTATTGACACCCATCAGAAGCTGAGGCTAGGCAAGGCAGAATCCTCCCTCTAGCCTTCAGAGAGAACATCCTGTAGACACCTTGATTCTGGGTTCTAGAATCTAGTCCTTCCAGAAAAATACATTTTTTTGGTTGAAACCATCCACATGTGGTCTTTTGCTTTGCTGGTCAAGGAAATGAATATGTTCTCAGCTGGCCATTTGTATTTCCTCTCCCCTCACCCAGGATTTCCCTCATCCCACTGTACCTGGGCTTTAGCCTCCATCATTCCTTGACACTGTGATGGTGGAGATCACCCTGTCCTCTGCATTTCATGAAAGACAGGCTTCTCTTTAGAGCTCTGGCCCCTGGCCTATCAGTAGAAGATGCAGGATTATGGAAGTTTGCCAGTAGACAAGATCCCAAGCTCTGTGTCGCATCCTGGCATGGGGCATTCCTCTGGGGCATATCCTCTTCTGCATGAGCTTAAACTTCCTTCTGAAAGTAGAACAAAGGAATGGTCTGGCTAAGGGCTTCATGGATGAATCTGCACTGGAGCTGAGCCTCCAAGAATGACAAGATAGTGTGTTCAAAAGGACGAGATGGGATCTAAGGGGAAGCCTTATTTTGTGTTTGCAGGAAGTTAAAAATAGAAAGAGGGAGAAATCTCTATGAAGAAGAACATTGGCACTGGGGAGAGGACAGTTGAAAGCAAGAACTGGCAACTGGTGATAAGATCCAAGAGAGGGTAGTGAGACAGGGATGTGAATGCCCTACCTCTGTGCCTTCATACCCAATGGCACATAAGGGTATACTAGGACTCTGCAGCAGGAACTGTAGCCTTATTCCAAAATGAGTTTGAACTACCATACAGTAGCGTATATTTTAATATGAAGTGTTTGATTCCTTACTAGGACAAAGTTTGGTAAAACTTCCAGGTGGGGCCTTTGCCACACTTTCTCCTTCTGCTGGGTAGGTTTGGTGATCTTTTTATTTTCTTTTTCACTATAACATAAGCATCATTGCAATTACATCCCTAAGACTCTAAACCAGAGAAAGAAGAAACAGAATCCCAAAGCCGGAGAAACAGAGCTGTTTGAAGTCATTGCTCTTATAGCGAAAGCA
>NW_008353921.1:1178305-1182917 GCF_000622305.1 Nannospalax galili | reverse complement strand
TCCTTCTGCTGGGTAGGTTTGGTGATCTTTTTATTTTCTTTTTCACTATAACATAAGCATCATTGCAATTACATCCCTAAGACTCTAAACCAGAGAAAGAAGAAACAGAATCCCAAAGCCGGAGAAACAGAGCTGTTTGAAGTCATTGCTCTTATAGCGAAAGCATTTTTTCCATAGTTATTATAGTGTAGATATGATCTGATTACACAATTCTTTCACTTGGTGTCATGTCAAAATCCTTTTATCACATTGTTGGTTTTATCATTATCATAGTCAATGACTATGGAATATTTCATCAAGTCGATGGGCCCTAATTTACTTACCTATTCCCCTCTTATTGGATACTGTTACCCTAACACAGATAATACTTTTATCTCTATAACCAGTGGATCAAGAGCTGACAAAGCAGATACAGTCACAGTTAACCATGAATTATGCATATGGCCAGGTTGCAAGTGATTTCTCCTATTTAATTTAGAAGTAGCAAATGATAAACCATTCCTGACAGTCTGGGGGAAGTTCTTACACATGGTGAGTAAGGGAGGATTTTAAATGTATGCATATACTGGGATTTGATGAGGTTGAGTAGTGTTTTGACTGTTTTAACAAATTACTTTGTACCTAGTGCCTTAAAACAAGAATTTATTGTCCTGCAGTTTTAGAAGTTAGACAATAAAATCAAGGTGTCAGTGAAGTTGGTTTCTTCTAGAGACTTCGGAGGGAGAGTCTGATTTGTGACTTTCTCTCAGCTCTTAGTCCTACATGGGACCCTTGGCTTCTCCTGCCTTGTGAATAAGTCAGTTCAATCTCTGTCCCACTGTCACCTTGCCTCCCCTTTGAAAGCTTCTTTTCTCATTTGTAAGGATACTTGGCATTGGATTTAGTATTCAGCTGCTCCTGATGCTGTCATCTTGAAACCCTTAACTTCCTAGATGTTCTCCTGTGTTTATTTCTCTAGGTAAGTAGTAGACTGTTTGGCAACATCCAACTGGATTTATCCCATTCCTGCATTACACTTACAGACTAATTTAGGACTCTCTGTCTAAGTGAGATTTCACAGTTTTCAGCATTTATTCAGAGTAACTTCTTTTTTATTATTTAAGGCAGGGTCTCCCTGTAGTCCCAGATGGCCTGGAACTTACTATATAGACCAGGCTGGCCTCACAGAGATCCACCAGCCCCTACTTCCCCTGAGATTAAAGGAGTGTGCCTCCACACACTGTAGAACTTCAAATTTCTTGTTAAGCTTGTTCCTAGATTTCTTTCTGATTTTTTTAAATGTATAGAATTTTCCTTACACTACATTTTTAAATTGGTCATTATTTCTATTGCCATTTTTTGTTGTTTATTTTGTGAAGCACTTAGCTTTTTATATTAACTTTGTAACCAGCCGCTTTGGTAAATTCTTCCATTTCTTTTCTAATATGTTTTAGGACTGATTCACCAAGGTTGACTTGCAAACAATAAAGATTTTTTTACCTCCTTTTTGACAATAAGAGTGCCTTTTATATCAATCTCTGTTTTAATTGCTTTGGCAATTATATCTGGAATAGAGGACATCTCTTCTTGTCCTGAATTTAATGGAAACTGCTTGGATTATTTCAAACATTAAGCATGAAGGAAAGATTTAAATATGAGATAGCTTTTTCCTTTATTATGTTAAAAACCAGTCATTTATTTCCATTTTACCAAGCCTTTTATCAGGGATGGATGTTGCTTTTCTTTAAAAGCTTTTTTTAAAGGTATCTATTGATATTCATCCAACAAATGTTTGTTAAAAAGTGTAGTCAGGAAATAAAGTCTCTACCCTCATCGAAAGTGGATGGTGGGGAGGAAATTCTCAAAGAAGATAGTCCATCTGAGAAGGCTACTTCCCAGAGGGATGCCATCTCCAGGGCAGGTTGGCACACAGTGTGGAGGAGCTGTGTAGGATCTGGGAAATATATCCAGCAATGAGATCCGAAATGATCAGGTGATTTTCTCCTCAGCCTTTTAATGTACCTTTTAAGGTGCATGGGTGCATAGTTCCTGATACCAAACCATCTTGCACAGCCAGAATAAATATCTTCTCTCATCTTCATGCAGGATTTTTCGAGTATGCTGCTCAGTTACTATTTAATTTCAAGTTTTGCATCCATACTCATAAGTAAGTTTGGCTGAGAAATCTTTGTAAAGTTTTAGTTGTGTGTTGGATTGGCATTGCAAAGGTTCCTAAATGGTCTGTCCCTTGGCTGTGTCCTGCACCATTTCACTAAAAAAAGGAATTACACAGGGTTTTGTTGTTGTTGTTGTTGTTGTTGTTGTTCTTGTTCTTGTTCTTCCTAAATGGTCTGTCCCTTGGCTGTGTCCTGCACCATTTCACTAAAAAAAAGGAATTACACAGGGTTTTGTTGTTGTTGTTGTTGTTGTTGTTTGGTTTGTCCGTTGGTTTACTTTTTACAAGACTGAAACTACACGCTCAAAAAAATAGATATGTGTGAGGGGCTCTGAAGTCACTTGGATTTTTTATGTGTTTGAGTTTTATGCTGAATAGATTCATTTGTCAACCTGGCACACCTGGTCAAGGGAAACACAACTGAGGAATTACCTCCATTGAACTGGCCTGTGACTATGTCTGTGGGGCATTTCTTGATTGCTGAGTGATGCAGGAGGGCTCAGCCTACTGTGGGCAGTCCCACCCCTGGGAAGGTGGTGCTGGGCTGTATAAGAAAGAAGACTTGGGGACTATAGAGATGGTTCAGTGGCTAAGAACATTGAAGTTTCTGCAGAAGACTTGGGTTTGAGTCCCAGCACCCACATGGCAGCTAACAACTGTCGTTCCAGGAGATCCAAAACCCTTCTGGCTTCTGCGGGCATTGCATGACACAAGTGTACTTACATACATGCAGGCAATACACTCATACACATAAAAATAATGAATTTTAAAAAACAAAGCAGGCTGCACACAGACCAGGGGAGCAAGCCAGTAAGTAGCATTCCTCCATGGTCTGTGCTTCGGGTTCCTGCCCTGAGTTTCTGCCTTGACTTCCTTTGATGATGACCTGAGAGTTGTAAGCCAAATAAACCCTTTTCTCCCCAAGTTGGTTTTGGTCAGCATTTTTATCAGAGCAACAGAAAGTAATCAAGACAAGTTTATTTGTGGTGGTTGATTTGTTCGGGCTTTCCGTTTGCTTAAAGGGAACTTTGTTATTTTGTGGTTTCTTGGAAATTCTTTCAAATTTTTGAACAGAACAATGGTAAGGTTGGGCAAATATATTTATTGTGCCATATCATTTTAACTGCATCTTTGTTTCTGATCATTTTCTATTTTTCATAAATAGTTTTGCATGTGCATTTTTAAATCAACTTTAAAAAAAAACATTGCTGCATATAATAAAATTTACCTTTTATAGGAGGGCAGTTTATTTTACTATATAGTCGTCTGCCTTGTACAGTATAAAGTTGCATGACCACTACCACTACCACTATCAAGATAAAGAGTATTTCTATAATCCTTAAAAGATCTCCCTTTCCCCTTTATAATCAATTTATCCTTCTTCCCAGGCCCTAGAAACCACTAATGTGATTCTATGCTTAATTTTTTTTTAATTTCTAAAATATCATAAATGGAATCCCACCTTATACAAGTTTTTCAGTCTGATTCTTTCCTGAAGCATAATGGTCTCAAGGTTTATCCAGGTTATTAACTCTATCTATAGTACGCTATAGATAATTGCTTATTATCTGCTGAATAGTCTTCCATTGTATAAATAGGCCACAGCTCATCTATGGGTGGATTCATTTTGTTAACTATAAATCAAACTAGTTTAAACATTTGTGTAAGAGTCTTTGAGTAGCCACCTATGTTTTATTTCTCTTGGATAAATACCAAAAATTGAATTTTCTAGTTCTCATTCATGAGTAAAATATATGTCTAAACTTATAAGACTTACAAGTTCTTCTCCAAAGTGGTTGCATAGTTTTTCCTCACCAACGGCGATACACAAAGGTCCAGTGGCCTGGCATGCGGGTGAGGACTTCGCACTGTCTTTCCCCCCCTCACTTTAGCTGTACTTGTATGTGTGAGACTTTAGTTTCAGTTTCCCTAATAACTTAGAGTGTTAAATGCTTTTTATATGTTTATCATGTATTTCTCTCCACTTCTTCCTTGGTGAAGTGTGTGTTTGCATCATATGTCTGTTTTTAAACTTAGAAGGTAATATTTACTTCACAATATTTAATTCTTTTTTAAGAATTGTCAGTATATGGCTGGAGAGAGGGCTCAGTGGTTAAGAGTGTTGACTGCTCTCACGGAGGATCTGGGTTTGATTCCCAGCACCCACATGGCAACTAACAACTGTCTGTAACTCCAGTTCAGGGGGATCCAGTGCCGCCTTCTGATGTCCATGGGCAACGGGTACACTTACACACATGCAGGCAATACACTCATACACATAAAATAAAAATAAAATATTTAAAAATAAATAAAAATTATTTGTGTATATTCCAGGCAAGGTGGCTGATACCTGCAGTCCCAGCACTGGAGAGGCTGAGGCAGGAGGATGACAGTGAATTTAAGGCCCATTGGGCTACGACATAGTGAGTTTGAGGTCAGACTGGGCTACAGAGCACG
>NW_008353921.1:1176123-1177902 GCF_000622305.1 Nannospalax galili | reverse complement strand
CTTATGAAACTTACCCCACCCCCATTGGCATGTCAGCTAGTGTTATCATTTGCAGGTCTTGTTTAGGCAATCATATTGTTGAGATTTCATCAGTGTAGCTTTCCTGTCATGTCTAGAATATACCATGCAGTATCAGGTGTCCTGGTCCTCTGGCTCTTACAATCTTTCTTCCCCCTCTTCCATGATGTTCCCTGAGCCTTAGGTGTAGATCTATCAGTGGAGGCTAGGCACCTCACAGTTACTTATTCTCTGTATTCTGACCAGTTGTAGAACTTTGTAATGGCCTCTATCTAATGCAAAAAGACACTTCTTTGATGAGTGTTGAGACCAACACTTATCTGTGAATAAAAGGCCAAGTATTTAGACTATAGTAAGAAATTATACTGGTTAAGGAAAGTGGCAGTAGTGGGTTCTCCTGTAGGGTCCAAGACCACTCCAGACGTGGGTATTTAGCTATGTTTACATTACCAGGCTGAATTCCCTCCTACTGAGCAGGCTTTAAGTCTGATTGGACAGTTCTTGATTAACCCAAAGATAAAAGTACCACCACTGCACCAATAGAGATACTTTGCTGGGTCAGTCATTGCTGTGGTTCATAGGTGTTATAGATGGATAGGACTATTGATGGCTTTTCTAGCCCATTATGACATTTTCATACAAATATATCATTTTTTATCATATTCACCCTCCATTACCCTACCCTGTCCCCACACCCTCACTCCCAAATAGTCTCATTTCCGCTTTAATTGCAAAGTTCTGAATCAAGTCCTTTATCTGGTATATGTTTTGTACATATTTTCCCTGCTCGTGTTATCTCTTTTTGTTGTCCGGACAGTGTCCTTAGATGAAGGATGAAGAAGAGCACTTTTTTTTTTAATTTATTTTTATGTGTATGAGTGTCAAGCCTGCATCTGCGTAGGTACACCCATGTCATGCAATGCCTGTGGAGGACAGAGGAGGGTGCTGGATCCCCTGGAACTGGAGTTATGAGCAGTTGTTAACCGCCATTTGGGTGCTTGGATTCAAACCCAGGTCTTCTACAAGAACAGCCAGTGCTCTTAATCACTGAGCCATCTCTCCAGCCCTCCCTTTTTAAAAATATTTTAAAATTTATTTTTAGCTTTTGTATTTTGTTAAATGTTATTTTTATTTATTATTATTGTGTGTATGTGTATGGTGTTTTTGTGCGTGTGTGTGTGATGTGTGTGTGTGTGTGTGTGCCTTCAAATGTATCAGCATGAAGTACTCACAATATTCCCTTTTTTCTCCTGATGTTCCAGTCATCTCCAGGCATGATTTTTATCTTCTCTCTTTTCTTTCTAGATCAACCTGACAAGTTGTTTGCCAATTTTAGTAATATTCCAAATGATCAACTCTTGAATTTTTATTTTCTTTTTTCTCCATTGTCTTCCTATTTCTTTAGTGTTTCTTTCTGCCTCCTTTATATCTACTGTTTTTCTAATTTCTTCATCCTAAAATTTCACTTAGATACACCTCTCTCTCTCTCTCTCTCTCTCTCTCTCTCTCTCTCTCTCTCTCTCTCTCTGTAGTGAACATCCTCAAATTCAGGGCCTTGTGCATGCTACCCAAGGGCTCTGCCAACGAGCTCCTTCTCCAACCCTCTTGTTTTTGTTTTCCAATACGGCCAACATATACCACGAAATTTCCTTTGAATCTTCTCTTTGGCTGTGTCCTACTATTTGATATGGTTAGATATGCTGTCTTTTCATTTTCAATCAGTTCATTATGTTTGAGCTTCCCTAGTGGCTTCTTTAATAT
>NW_008353921.1:1169729-1175957 GCF_000622305.1 Nannospalax galili | reverse complement strand
TTTAGTATATTTGAAAAGAATGTACATTTTGCTGTTGTTGGGTAGCTCAAACGTAATTAGTTAAAATCTGTTTATAGTTTTGCTCAGCTCCTCTCTGGTGTTAATGATTTTCTCTTCTCTGTTCCATCAATTCCTGAGAAAGAAGAATCTTCACATATAGTCGTGGGTTTGTGGATTTCTGTTTTCTGTTCTGTTGGGTTTTGCTCTTCTGTACTTCTGTTGCTGAGTTGTTTTTTTATGGAGCTCTGTTATTAAGTGTACTCACATATTTTTATATTCCTATTGATCTTGTCAGTTGTTACCTCATCAGTGCTATTTCCTGGAAATAACTGCTCTTTAATAGCTTTGAATGTGACTTCTAATCTGCCCTTTCATAACTGTTTTTGTGAATTCTTCTTTCTGCTGTCCTCAGAATTTTGTTATGCTTTCTCCATCAATGTTTATTTTAAATGCTTTTAAAAATTTATTTTTATTCTTTCTATTTGTAATGAAGCAACACAACATGAAGTTTGGCTGCATTTCTTAAAATGTTTTTAAACAAATCACAGTAGTTATTCTTTTCTAAAGTTTCTGGAACTGTGATTTTTACTTCTTTGGATCAAATTTTGATTATATTTGTGTGTTCCTACTTTTATTATGTCTTTCTAAACTTATCAAGCTGTAGCCAGATATTGCCTGGTCTGTTTCTAGAATTAAGCAGTTTGTCTTTTAACCCAAGAAGGTGTATCATGATTGCTACTTTAGACAATAGATGATAGGCATGTGTCACAACATTTTGACAATACTTACGAAATAGAGGAACAGCTGCATTTGGCCCCAGGGCCACTCTAAACACTGAAGTGGAAATGTGAAAACACAAGTTATACATATATACGTGTGTGTGTGTGTCTTTGTGTTTGTGTATGTGTCTGTGTGTGTATAACTTGGCTTATCTTAATTCTATTCATGTTAACAGTCTTTTTCAGAACTTAAATCAGAAAACAAAATATAGCCCATTTTTAAAGGAATATCACCATTGTACACAGAGCTGTGCTATTTAAGGACACTTTCACATAAAAATACATTGTGTGTTGGGAGTATTCCATCTCAATACTGTGACTCTGATATCTTGTTAACACTTTTATAATATGAGACATTGCTAACACCTGTGTTGATACAAATAACACTTTTGTGTGACCTTAATCTGGGGTTTATTCTACCTTTTTATTGTAACATTATACCTCTGTTGAAGAACAACAACAAAAAAAGCTGAGATTTAATAGACCTATCAATAGGATAGTCTGAACGTAACTTCCCCCTGAATTCTTCGATAACTCAGGACCACCTGCCCAGGCTTGGTGCCAACCACAGTGGACTGGGTTCTCCCACAAGACTCAACAATCCAGAAAACATCCCAAAGACACGCCCACAGGCTAGTCAGATAGAGGAAATGCCCCAGCTGAGGTTTCCTCTTCCTAAGTGTGTCAAGTTGACATCCGAAGCTAACATGACAGGGTTCTACTGAATTAAAATTCCACTCTTGACATTTACTGTGTATTCATATAATCTTGAATATTCTTTTTTTCATTTAGCTATTAGCCTGTTTCTGAGCCTGTGATACACTGTTTTATTATTGTGACTTTGGTTAAGTTAAATAGAGAGAAATGATGGTCCCACCTACATTTTACAGTTTTTGAGTTTGTCTTACACATCTAATCTTCCATATAGACTTTAAAATAAAAGTTGGAAGTTAATTTTATGAAGTAAAATTATGAAGATCCTGAATGAAATTCTTTTCTATTCATGTATTGGTTTTGGAAATAAGGACATATTTACAAATTTGAGTTTTCTCATTTATGTATGTAATTCTTTATTCACTTTGATGATATTTTTATTGATTCTTTGAGTATTTCATACAATGTATTTTGATCTTATTCAGACCCCCCTTCTCCTCTCACACCCACACCCAACCCCCTACACTTCCTCAATTCATGCGCTCTGTTATTTTTTTTAAGGATATCAAGTCTAATTTGTGTTCCTTAGATATTCTTGGATGTGGGTCCAAACCTTGGAGCCTGATCAACCTACGTGGTATCACGCCCTCAAAGAAAACTGACTCTTCCTCTCCAAGTGACTATTAATTGCCAATAGTTTCTCAGCTAGGGTTGAGTCTTCTTGCCCACCTCTCCCTCCATGCTAGAATTTTGTCTGGCTTGGGCTTGCATAGGTCTTGTGCATGCCGTCACATGTGCTGTGGAGTCACATGTTGCCCTGTTATGTCCAAGCAACATGGTTTCCTTGTATTCATTCACTACCTCTGGCCCTTACAGTATTTCCCCTGCCTCTTCCTTGATGATCCCTGAGTCTTTGTGGGAGAGGGTGAGATAAAGTAGTCCTATTTAGGCCCAGAACTCTGGGGTTTTTATTTTCTGCACATTGACCAATTGTGAGTCTCTGTGTTAATCACTATCTGCTGTAGGAAGAAGCTTCTCTGGTGAGTTTGAGACATGCACCAATCTATAGGTATAACAGTAAGTCATCGTTGAAGATAAGACATACTTTGGACACAGGACTTGGAGCAGCGGAGCTTGAACTGACCTGGAAGCCACCTCCCTAAAGGCTGGCTCTTATAGTTTTGGAGAACACTATGCAAGTTGCTAAGGGAGAACATCAATGGTCCAATCCCAGCTTTAAGGCCTAATAACCACAACAATGACCAGCACAACAAACTACACTGGGGCAATAGTGGCACCTTTATCTTGGGGGTAATCAACAGCTACCTAATTGGACTTAAAGCACACTCAATGGGAGGTAACTCATGTGTGGTACTGTAAACAAAGCCAAATACACATGGAGAGGTCATAGATCTTAGAGAAAGCCCTAAGGCTGTCTTATCCCCAGAGAAATGTAATTTCTTAGTACATACTAAAGATAGATCCTTATATTTACGAGAAAATATTCTAGTCACCTCATCAAAGAAGTTTCTTTTGTGACAGACAGTAACTATTACAGAGTTCCACAACTTGTCACACACAGAGAATAAGTGTCTGTGAAATGCCCAACCCTAATTGACACATCTACAATGAAACTACTATACCTAAGGCTCACAGAACATAGTAGAATAAAGGGTAAAGAGAATGCTAATGTACCTCTTAACTCTCACCAATGAAACTCCTTCATGCAACAGAAGGCAATGAACACAAGAGGCCATGGATGACTAAAACATAGAGAATAAGAGTCTGCAGAGTATGAGTCCTTGGACAGGTTTCAAGGACCCACCCAGGGCTCAAGGACCATTGTGGAAGTGGGGAGGTATGGAAAGATTGTAAGAGCCAGGGGAGGAGGTGCATGACCATATGGAAATAGAGTCTTACAGGCTTCTGGGACCTTGCTCATATGAACCTATGACAGTGGTGTCAGCATTCACATGACCCATGCAAAGTCAAGCAGACAAAATCCCAGGATAGAACTGGGAAAATGGGCAGCAGACCCCAACCTTAGCCAAAGAACTATTGGCAGCTGATTACTGCTATGTGAGGGAGAGCTGACCTTCTTGAAGGGCTGACTAGACCCCAGTGGATGAACTTGCACTGAGGGAAGTCTGGATACTAGCACTTTACTTGTAGACCTTAACATAAATGACAGAATGCATGAAATATGGTGGTGTGCTATGGGAGGGTGTGAATGAGAGAGGGATATAAAGATGAGTAAGATGTATGAAATACACAAAAATTCAGTAAGAATTTAAAAAATAATAAAAAAAGAATTTTCAAGAAAACCAATAAGTCATTAGGAGTTGGTTTAAACTATGCCCATTTAGTAGAATAATAGTAATAGGTTCTCCCCTATAGCCTGACTAGCCACAGATTCTTGGCCCTCATAAGAGTGCCAGATATGGGCTCCATTTTATGAAGCAAACCTTAAATCCAATGAGAAAGTGGTTGGTTACATTTAAAACATTCGTGCCATATGGGCATATCTCTCCAGGCCAGTCATTACTGTAGGTAGCTCTCAGCTTTCACAGCTGGGTAAGGTTGATGGCTATTTTATTATTTCATATGATTGCCTTTGATTTTCATCTGTCTACATCAATTCTGGCCAAATGAGTAAATTCTATATAAATCCCAATAGCTTTGTAAGTAGTGTTTTACATTTTCCAAGCTCGTAATCATACTGTTTGCCAATACATTCATTTTGGCCCATTCCATTTCCATATTTTCCTAAGTGTTTTATTTATTGCCTAATGCATTGGCTTATGCCACTAAAGTGCTAGCAAATAAAAGTGAAAGTGGTAGCCATCCATGCCCGTCACATTCATGTTTTAAGGCAGGTAGTTTCAATAATTTACACCTTAACATCAAATTGACTGAAGATATTTAAAAGCCTTTTTTATCCTTAGTGACTGTCAATTCCTATTTTAGTTAAAGTTTTCATTAAGAATGTCTACTGGATTTTTTCAAATGTGTCTTGGCATATATATCAATGAAGGCTTTCTCTGACAAATACCAGGAAATCTTAACTTAAATTAGCTTAAGCAAAAAGTGAGTAAGTACATTGGCTTTTATAAAGGAATATATTGGCTGGAGGCCAGCTTGATATAAGGGCTCAAACTGTTCCATCAGCCTCTGGTAACTGTTACAGACTGTCACTATGGCCACCTGAGGGACTGCAGCAATTTTAAGACATATGCAGTGTGTTTCAAATCCAGTAATAATGAAAGAGTTAGCTGTTCCTAGGGTTCCCAGAAAATATCATTACGTCTCACTGACTCATAGGGTCAGAGGCTCACCTCTCAATCAGAAAAGCATTATACCCAGAGGAATGTAATATGCTGATTGGCTCAGATGTAGGTCACACGCTCTATCCCTGTGCTGTGTGGAATACCATCCCATCTACAACTGCTGAGAGGAGAGAAGCAGGTGCATCCCCGGGAGAAAGTGTTGGCCTCAGTTACCAGAATAAGGGAAGAGAGCTATTGGGTGGCGTGGTGACATACGCCATTTCAGTATCTACTGATTCAACCGTATGGCTTTCTCTATTAATTTCTGGTTCTAATACATTGCCTTGATACATTTGTTGTTGGTGAACCATTCCTGGAATAATCCTTGCTTAGTCATGGTCTGTTCTTTTGATGCACTGACTGATACCATTTGTTTAAAACTTTCCATCTGTTTCATAAACAAAATTTATCTCTCATTTGAATTTTTGTTTTATTTGTGCCATATCTTGGCATTAAGGTTATCTTTATAATACAAAAAATGAATGAAGAAGCTTTATTTTAAATGGACAGAAGTAATTTGCATATCTAAATACCAATAGTTAGAATTACTTTCTTGAAAGAAACTCTTTTAAATTATTTAGATAATTAGGCTCTAGATTTGATGGAGTTTTATAAAAATATATTTAAATAACTTTTAGGATTTTTTAAATTTTTATATTATTTATGTATATGTGTAAGTGTCCATATGTATGTATGTATACCACATGTACGCCTGATGCTTACAGAGGCCAAAAGAGGGCATTGGATGCCTTAGAACTGGAGTTACAGGCTGTTGTGAGTTGACTGATGTAGGGGCTGGGATCTGAACGTGGGTCCTCTGCTACAGCAGCAAACGCTCTTAACCACTAAGCCATCTCCTCTACCCTTTAAATAACTTTTTAAAATCATCCTGCTTTTTTTTTCTTAGTTGAGTCTTGAGGAAATTATTACTTTCTAGGGTTTCAATTGTATTGCTGAGGAGTCAGACATAAAACTCTCTTTAAGTTTATAACTGTCTTTCTCCTCTTTTGTGCTCACGGTTGTGTTGCCTTTCTTTTACAATATTTTCTATCATGTTCTTTATCTTTGTTTCAGCAAAAGTTCCCTTTTCTTTTCAAGGGCCAGCTTTATAGCTTGCCTCCATGTTTTTCTTTTCTCTGTCATTATTTTCAGTTTGCGTAGGCTCCTTATTTTATTTATTTTGTTATTTTTCCCTAAGATGTAACGTTGAAATACTCGGATCACTTTATTTGGGATTTATGCCACTGCTGCCTCTTAAGTGCTTTGGTGTGAAATGTCTCTCTACATTTTCTATAGTCCTTTTCAGATAGTTTACCATTTCTAGTTGGAGCTCCTGTATACTCTAGGGTCTGTGTACTTAGAATAAAGTTGCTTCATGTCCAAGAAATTTAAGACGCCTTTTAATTTGATTATAAGAGGATTAGCAATGTTTCTTGTAAAACTGATGCTATAACGTGTTATGATTTTCT
>NW_008353921.1:1166988-1169402 GCF_000622305.1 Nannospalax galili | reverse complement strand
TTGAAGCTCATGATGTAAATACCTGAATAAACACCATAGCACATCGAGTTTACTTATTCCTGTGGTCTTAATTAAGGGACTGTCATTCAGCCTGTGAGGACGTCATCTGTCAACACAGCTAAAAGTGACAACTCTCCCACAGTAGCACCGGTGCCACAGGCTGTGTGTCTATTTGGGTCCATATTCTGTGAAGAATTTCCCACTCACGTGGAGCAGTAATGCATGTCTGTCCCACCCATCAGTCATGACTCAGCTCAGTGCAACTCAGTCTGTTCCAGTTCACACAAGAAGGCAGAAAGTGATCCAGTGAACATGATTCTTATGGGGAAGGGCAGGAGCTGGATTTCTTGTTCTGAAGACGAGTGTGTGTGTGTGTGTGTGTGTGTGTGTGTGTGTGTGTGTTCATTATCTCCTGGTTAAACGAATGAACAAAATTTTACTCCTAAAAAGGGGGGATTAACTTCTAAAAACAAAAATAAAACAAAAATCCCTCATGCTCCAGTTGTGTTTACCAAATTATCTTTATGTTTTCAGTAGTTTTTGGCTTCTGTGATTTTTACAACTCTTGCATATTATTTTATCCAAGATGTCAATTACATGTATTTTTTTATTCTTTATGTTTGAAAGTTTCTTGTTGCTTAGTGTCTTTCAAGTCAATGATTTGTTAGGACTAGAAGAATTCTTACATGTGTATACAAGAGCCTCTTGGATTTTCGCTAAAATGGAACTTGAGGCCCAGAAAGAAAGGAGTGGTCCAAAGTTGTACATCTTTAATTTAATGAATCTGGCCTTTCTTCACTAAAACACAGCCTTCAAGTACCCTGTGATGAAATTATTTTTGTATTAAACTATAAAAATAGATTATGTGACATAGGACCCAAATGGAAATGATTTTTTGAAAAGATAGTTCCTGTTTAACAACGATTAAATCAATGTTGATGAGTGTGTAAAGGTGAGATTTTCCACTGTCATTCAAGGACCTGTGTTCTTCCTATCTGGTATCTTTATAATCTCTTAGAGCACTCTAGTCCTTTTCAGGATCTGATTGGCATACTGGAAGAAGAAGTGTTATAGATTCTACATGTGTCTTTAGAGACAGGCTGGAAGTTGTATGATCATTTCCACCTGTTTTCCATTGGCCAGGACTCTAGCATATGGCTACAGCTAACTGAAAAGCTTTATCTAGCTGCATGCCAAGCATTGTGTTCAGTGAACATCTAGCCAGTGTCTATTGAATCCTGTCCTCAGGTAGAGAATAGCACTGGATTTGGATGTAGAGGAAAAGGCTCAAATGAACCAAGAGTCCCTGTGGATCTAGGAGTCAGGATGGGGCTACGATGTGAATTTAGAAAAGCAGAACTTTTGTTGAAAACTGAGGTAAAAGCCCTGAAGGCCTAGAGGGATAAGGAGGTAGACTCCCATTCGAAGGACATAATAACATCCATTATTGCTATAGGTACCAGAGGCAGCAGACAACTCCCTCTACCATCAGTGGAGAAAACAGATCACCTGCGCCAATAAGCTGGTGTAGACAGAGCTAGACCAGAGAGAGGGCAAGATCCAGAAGGTCCTCAGCCCTAGGCACTTGTCTGCACATCTGGTCACTGCAGGGTAATTGGTCCCTAGTATCCCAAGGTACCTCTTTTGTCTGTATATTGGTAGGGTCAATTGAGGACTCAAAGTCTTCAAGTCTTGATAAAGAGATTCATTTCCTCTAATTTTAATTTTTTATTATTTTTTTACTGAACTTTTAAAATTGCATATATTTCCCACTTAAATACAGACCCCCCTCCCCCATCTATGACCCCCTCCCCCACCCATGACTCCCCCATCCCCCCACTGAACCCTATGCACTCTGCCATACATGCTGAGTCCTATTCATTCAGTTGTTTGTACAGTGAAGTGTCCTTCACTGTAAATGCATCCACTGGAGTCTAGTCAGCCCATCCAGTGGTCGTATGTAAGTCATACTCTCCCTCACCCAACAGCAATCGGTCTCAAATAGTTCTCAATCTGGTGCTGGCTCACCACCTATTTCCCACTTCCCCTTTGGGCCTTTGTTTAATTGAGCTGACGTGGGTCCCATGCTCAACATCACTGCTCCCACAGGCTCACACGAGCATTAAATTTAACCACAATGCCAAGATGTCAGGTCTCTTAATCTCATGTGTCCTCGATCACAAACCATGTCGCCTAGAACCCACATGTTGTTAATAGGTTAACTGTCCATGAAGCACTGGAGAAAAATGTATTTGTGACACTCGGACAAATTTAAACCCTAGATTTAAAATAAACCCACATGTGCCCACAAAACTAACTATTGTAGAACCACTTCTAATTGTGAAAATAGGAAGATACCTAGATAAGGCATAATTATACTTGCACATGGTACAGTATTATGGAATTATTAAAAA
>NW_008353921.1:1084241-1166834 GCF_000622305.1 Nannospalax galili | reverse complement strand
TGTCCAGCCACCAAGATGGTGTCTGAATCCTGGGCTTTCTTTCTTTTTTTTTTTTTGAATCTGTATATAAAGAACTTTTAAAAAAGATTTTATTTATTATTTTTATTTTATGTGTATGCCTATATTGCCTGCATGTAGGTAAGTGCACCTGTTTCGTGCAATGCCCATGGAGGTCAGAAGAGGCTGTCGGATTCCCTGGGACTGGAGTTATGGACAGTTGTTAGCTGGTATGTGGATGCTGGGATTCGACCCCAGGTCTTCTGCAAGAACAACCAGTGTTCTTAACTGCTGAGCCATCTCTCCAGTCCCTGAATGTTTGCTAACTTTATACAATGTATTTTGATCATATTTAGATCCCCTCTCATATCCCCTCCCTCCATTTGTACATATATATGTGTGTATATATGTACACATATATATGTATATGCCTATAGTGTCAGTTTTGCATTCCAGTGGATGCTCTTCGGTTTATCTGCTGGAGCCGGGTCAGCCTTCTAAGAGTCTCACCTTAAAACGAGACTGAATCTCCCCTTCCCAGCTACCATCTGTTGCCAGTGGTTCCTCACGTAGGGTTGGGGTTATTTCCTACTTCTCCACATCTATGCTAGAATTTTGCCTGACTTGAGCTTACGTAGGACATATCCATGCTGTCACCATTGCTGTGAGTTTATGTGAGTAACTGCCCATCTGTGTAGAAAACGCTGTTTCCTTGTGGTCATCCACCTCTGCTGGCCTTTACACTCTCTCTGCGCCTTTTTCCATAATGATCTCTGAGCCTTGGGAGGAAGAAATTTGATACAGGTGTCCTATTCAAGGCATCTGCAGCCTCTTATTCTCTGCACTTTGGCCAGTTGTGGTTCTCTGTGTTAATCCTCATCCACTGCAATGAAGCAGCTCTGCAGAGTCAAGTGATGCATTAATCTATGGGCATAACAATAAGTCCTTAGAAATCAGTAACTAAGTGTCTTAATTATCCTTGGGTCCAGATCCTACAGTCATCCTCGGAATACACATTTATGAGTGAATATTAAGAAACACACACATGCACACATACACACACATGCCAACATGCATATGTATGCACACACACATATACAGGTGCCTACACACACCCACACACCCACACACACACACCCACACACACACACACACACACCACAGTCAAGGCACAGGCAGCATGGGTAGTAGGTGCTCAGAAAATCCTTTAGGTTCCGGTTCCTAAGATTATAGCCCACAGCGTACTTTATTATCTTTTGCCTTGTTGGACACCAAATTTGTGAGTCCTTTTTGCTCCTGTGTATTTGAACACACACCCTACCCCTTTTATAAATGCCATGTATAATTAGATGTTGGTCATTGGGTCATACTAGAGCCTGTTCTGAACTGCTTTAATACTGAAGTCCGCCTATTGCACTGATTCTCCCTTTTCCTTTTTTTAATGTTCTGTCTTCCAGGAGCAAATCGGACATCTTTCTCAGAATGAGCCTGTAAATTTATGTGCATTTTCCACAAATATGTTGGTTGCATGCTTGTTTCCTGCCTCTTGGGCCCAATTATCTGAAAATAGACCCTCATCTGTCTTAGCCCATGCTTGGTTGGTTGCAAATAATAGAAACCCACTCTACCTGGCTTAATCAAGAGAAGAAGATTTTCTGGAAAGATAACAAGGATAGCTCCCAAATCTCAAGTCTGGGAGACTATGGGGAACCAAAACCCACATCAGAAGCTGAGACAGTGACTGACTGTGTCTGTCTTTCTTCTATCACCTTCCGTAGGCCCTCTGTCTTCTCTACAATCCTGTTTCATTCTTTATACTGTTTCCCTTTTCCTGTTCCACTCCTTACCCCCTTTACATGGAATAACATGTCATTCTACATTCCTAGCCTGTTTAGAATCAGATCTACCCAATTCTAAATTTCTGGGACAAAGGATGACAATCCCAGGACAGAGCATGTCTTTACTCATTATGACAGTGCAGTGGAGGGGAGGCTCTTCAAAATGAAGATGCCCTCACTGCCCCAGATCACCCAGAGCAGCAGTTATGAACTATTTTAAATTGGATCCTCAAATGAAATACTGAGGCAGCAAGTCTGAGTGAGTTCAAAATGGCTCATGACTTGTTCCAATGATCTGTTTCCACGGGTTGACAGTGACAGTCATGATGCCTGGGCTCTCAACTTGTCCTTAAGCCAGTGCAGAACATGTTCATGGTCACATGTGAGTCCTACTTTGGTACTACTCACCCCTTTCCTGGAGAGGGTTGAGGCTCAGAGAGAACAATGACTGTCCAAATTCATGTATATAGTATCCTTTGCAGAAATGGTGTTTGCCTCACAGTCCAGTTCTTACATTCCATTGACTGTCTCCACCTTATTCTCCCCCCACTCCTGTGTGTGTGTGTGTGTGTGTGTGTGTGTGTGTGTGTGTGTGTTTCTTACCTGTATAACGGTGGTTGAAAAATAATACAATCTGTGTGTGTGTGTGTGTGTGTGTGTGTGTGTGTGTGTTTCTTACCTGTATAATGGTGGTTGAAAAATAATACAATAATACAATGTTCTTATAAGCATGTTTTTACAGTTGAACTAGGTAGAAATGTTTGAAAACCATATACTATATAAATCAAAGTTCTCATCATTTTCTCTACTTATCTGTCTCCGTAGCACCCTGACAAGGTCCACATTAAATGTTGGCTTGATTTGACTGAACTTCCTTACATATTGTTTTTCAGGGAATATTCAGATTGATAGTGAGCAGAGTGAGGAAAAACAGGAAGAAATTAGTAAGTTCCTGCAAAATTAAACCTGCAACACATTAAGATGCCAACCCTAATAATGTTTTAAAATAAAGATTGATTTACTTAGTATTTTAACATTTACATTTGAGTTATTCCAACTTATAAGTCCTCTAATCTGCTTCTCAAAAGTACTTCTGCTCGAGGTAAAAAGTAGAGCACACCCCAAGCCAGAAAGTGGTGGGTGGGGGGGCACTAGGCTTGCCCATTCTCCTCACATCCCAAACCTGTCTGCTTACCAAATGCTCCTTATAGCTTCATCTGTTCAAAACACAACCAAATCTTGCCTCAGCTAAAGAAGCAACCCTACACTGTTGCCACCAACTTTCTAAGATGTGCATTCAATCGTGTTGCTGTACCTGTTCAGAATTCCTCAGTAGTTACATTCTCTCAGGCGGAGCACTTAGCATCACTTACAGAGTACTTTTCTCTCTTTCCATCCTAAGTAGATGTGCACACTTGCCATGCTCTTAATATACCATAAGCTTCCAGCTCTGGCCTTTGAAAAACATTTCCTTTGCAAGGATGCTCCTCCCTCCCCTTTCTCTGCCGTTCACAGTGTCCCTTATGCAGCAATATGTAGTCCCTTGATGGTGTCTTTTTTGACTCACTCAGAAAGGGCCAGTGCTGTCATCATCTGGGCTTCTTACAAGTATCTTTCTGATGTTCTTCTCAGACACAGCAGTGATTTAAACACCATCTGCTCTCCTGGCTGAGCACCTTGAGGACAGAAATTAAAACAGTCAGACTTGTATCCTTAGGCTATTTCATAAGACCAGGCAAAGAAGAATCTTTTATAAAAAATTATTCGAATAAATGAATCAATCAACTGTGCCTCCCTAAGGCCATGCTTACTATGCGGAGAAGAGCCACACAGAAGTCCCATATGATTTAGTGATGTCCCTAAATCAGACTCCAGAATGTTGCCTTAAAAATTGATGTGCAGTTGTACTCTGCCCTGCAGTCTCTCTCATAAAAAGCATAGTAATGCAGCCCTGGATGTGGCCTTGGCTATGGCTCTCACTTGGGGTAGAGGTAACATGAAATGTTTTAGGACCCTGTTGGTATAGACAGCTCTGAATGATGGGTACATTCCAAAGTAGGCAGAGACTGTGTTTTCTTGTCTGTCTGTAATGACCATCTGGATTCAATTGTTAATGCCCAATCCTATTTGTTGCTAAGGCAACCAAGTTATAGGCCATCCTCAATTTACAAAAGGTGATATTGCCAAAGTCATCTTAGAAGTCAGATTTTGAAAGACATGATAGATTTCCCTGGGTGAAAAGTGATGTTAATGGTGACTAGAATCTAGAGAATTGTGTTTAACCCATATTGTTGCAATACTTGTGCGAAATGAGTCAGTAAATATATCCCATGCTATCCAGCTCACAGCAATATCTTGAAGTAATCTGGTTACAAGAGAAAAACCAGCCTCCCTGCAATATTCCTCAAAATTACTTTGAGCCTCAGGATATCATGTGTTTAGACCAGGATTTCTAAAACCTAACTGAATGCCTAGATTATCTGGGAAGGATGCATTAGGAGTCATTGGTCCATGCCTAGACCCATCTTATCAAAATCAAAATCCTCTGCAGCTCCAGACATATGTGGGCTTTTTAACACCTCACCAAGGTGAGTCCATTGCTACTTGTGGACTGTTACCCAGGCTTCTTAACTAGGACTCGCCTCAGTGCCTTGACACCGGAGTGCCTTCTCATACCACTGCCCAATCTATAGTTTTGGGGTGATTACCTCTTAGGGCACCACAGTTCCTATTGCTCAAAGACTGACCTTAGTGTCTTTGGAAGATACTGGGATCAACCTAAACTGGAGTTTGATGCTCACAGGAGCAGGCTCTTCCATCTCTGCCAAGGGAGAGAGCTGACAACCCAAACATGAAGACCAGTGCTGCCATGGTTACTAGCTCCATTATCAACATCATGGGAATCATTTAAAAATCACTAAAATAGCTCTGTTTCTTCCTGGTTATTACATTTGGACATAGGCATGAGTCTCAAAGGCAATCTAAATATGAGACACTACACCATACTGAAGGCAATGCCTCCCCAGATACCAAGCTATGACTACTTAGTACAGTACTAAGTCATTACTATGACTATCTTGATTTGTATAATAAACTACAGTGATACAGTAAGGAACATCTAGACAAAACAAAGCCTTGATAGATCCATGTCAACAGTTCGAGAAGAGTCCCAGACAGATCCAAAGATGAACCTACTTTGTGTTCAAGAGAGGATCCTGAGAAGGCCTTCTGTGTTGGTATAAAAATAATTGAATAATTTGCTATAATTGTCTTTTAGTAGATGGCTGGGTTGTTTAGAGTATTACAATAATGGTTCTCAATATCCATACTCTATTACCATGTTTTGTTTCCACGCTTCTCAACAAAAGATAGAATCTAGTTCTCAATCCCCTTGAGTCTGTGCAGACTTAGTGAATTCCATTGACCAAGTAGAAAATGGTAGAAAGGATGATGGCAAGATCTAGAAGTTAGGTCTTAAAATGATTGTTTTCATCCTGTTGGCCACCATTTTGGAGAAAACTCAGTCTGTTCTTCTAGTAAGTGAGATTAGTCAAAGCATCCTGAACAGTAGTCAGTGCCAACTTCCAGGTATATGAATGAGGCTGTCTTAGAACTTCCAGCCTCAGACGAACCTTAGATGACAGCTGCATGAACATTCTCAAGTGATGGCAGCACAGCAGCCCACAATGCTCCCTCACAGAGTGAGGAGTATTGATAAAGCACTATTATTTGAAGTCGCTAAATGTCAAGGTACCAACGATAATCTGGTTTGGTCTTATATTTTATATTTAAATATATAAATGGAAATTTATTACCCATGATCTTTCTGTGCAGAGATTATTATTATTATTATTAAAGTTGACTTTCTTCCAGAATTTAATATTCAGATCAAGACGTGTGCAAAGAGCCCTCGTTCTTGTTGACATACAGTTGTACACACTTTTAAAACCTGCATTTCTCATTTCTCATCACTTTCATGTGTCATAAGTAATCTTTTATATCATTTTAATGACTACATAATACTCCTTCATTGAGTTGTACATGATTTATTTAACCACTGCCTGTTACTGAATAATTTTTGACTATTATACTCAATACTATAATGCACATAAATCTACATATAAATGATAATTTTATTAGTACATTATGGGTACAGCTGCCTAAGGTTCTTTTTTAGAATAGAGTAAAAAGTAAAAATGATGCATTTTAATTTCACTGCATATTTTTATTAATCTTCAGTTTAACTAGATTTTTACATGTCTTTTGGTTATTTGTTTATCTAGTGTGTTGTTAAGAAATGGGCTATAAGCCAGGCGTGGTGGCACACTCCTGTAGTCCCAGCACTTGGGAGGTGGAGTCAGGTGGATCTCTGTGAATTCAAGGCCAGCCTGGTCTACATAGTGAGTTCCAGGACAGCTTGGGCTACAGGGAGACCCTGCTTCAAAAAGATTTTTAAAAAAAGAAAAAAGAAATGGGCTATGGAGGGTGCTGGTGGGGATGGGGGTATAAAGATGATTAAGATTGTTTGAGATATTCTGTATGAAACACACAAAAATTCAATTTAAAAATGCCCTTTATGGAGCAGAAGAGATGACTTAGTGGTCAAGAGCCCTGGCTGCTCTTGCATACATTGTGGCTAACAACCATCTATAACTCTAGTTCCAGGGGATCCGGTGCCCTCTACCTCTACAGGCATTGCACAACATGAACGCAATTATATCTATTCAGGCAGAACACTGAAATACATATAATAAAAATAATAAATGAGGCCTGGCATGGTGGCCCATGCCTTTAATTCCAGCACTTGGGAGGCAGAGGCAGGTGGATCTTTCTGAGTTCGAGGCCAGCCTGGTCTCCATAGCGAGATCCAGGCCAGCTGGGACTATAGGGAGACCCTGTCTCAAAAAGACCAAAAATAAATAAATAAATAAATAAATAAATAATAATAGTAAATGAGTAAAATTTTAAAAAGAAATACCCTTTATGTATACATATATTATTTTAAATTTGTTTTTATTTTATGTGTATGAGTATATTGCCTGCATGTATATAAGTAGACCTGTGTCTTGCAGAGCCCGTGGAGGTCAGAAGAGAAGTCAGATTCCCTGGAACTGGATTTAAGGATGGTTATTAGCCACCATGTGGGTGCTAGGATTTGAACCCAGGTTCTCTGCAAAAGCAACCAGTGCTTTTAACCACTGAACCACCTCTCAAGTTTTATGTATATTTATCCATGTTCTTAACATGTTTATGGAACACTAATATCTTGGCAGTTTCTCATAGACCATTCACCTTCAAAAAATAGATAAAGTTGGGTCACTTACCACCTCTATTCTTTTCTAGTTATTTGATGCAAATTATGTTATATACATTTTTAATTATTTAATAACCATATACTTAGAAGAATCATTTAATTACATCAGCATTGACATATTCAATAACAATTTTCTGAGATAGGCTGCATCTCTTACAAAATTGGCTTTACATTTTTAGGTTTACAGTTGAATTATGACAGTTATACAATATTGTACTCAGTATAAACCCTATAAGACATAAAATTAAATGAGGTTTTAACCTTTAAAAAAGATCTCCATTTCATTATTAAAATACAGAGTTTCATACAGAAAACTTCATTTTTAATGCAATTGGCATTTAGATGTTTGCATGTGCATTTCTAATCTCTATATATCAGATTATTACTTGTCACAGTTGGCTACTTTCTGAGCTCCTTGGCATCTGAACATGGATATGAAGTCATCAGGTAGATTTCAATGATAATGTTTTTCACATCTACTAATTATTAAGGAGCAAATTTTTATGCTTTGAAGAATTATTATTTTTTTAATCATTATACTTTTTAAATTTTTAATAACTACATGATTAGAAGCTTTTCACTACAGCTTTAACATATTCAGTAACACACTCCAGAGCAACAGTACATCTCTTTGGTTTTTATATGGGAAACTAGTATCTTTTTCTTTAGACTATTGGGATTCTGGTGAGTTTTAAAAGTGTTCAACAAAACAACTGATACAAAGTAAGTGCTCAATAAATAAATACTTTTAGATGTATTTGTTTTATAAAATCGGGATCATGCTGTAATTGCAATTTTTATAATCAGTTTTGTATTTAGAATAAGTCACTATTTTCACCCATTTAACTAATACTTGAGTATGTTTTATAGACCTAACTTTGTTATAGGCACTAAAACAGTACTGGAAAAACAGGTAGGGGGAATCATATTCTCAGGAATAATAATTAATTACAGAGTAAACTAGGTAGAGGTAAAACTAAAGAAAAAAAAAGCAGGATGATTAGAAGAAATAATGGCTATCAATATGGAAGATTTTTATGTTTAACTTATCTGTTGCTTTTGTGGATTCTAATTTTATTTGCTTTAGGATCTCATTTAGCCTTGGCTAGTCTTGAACTCATATACAGCCCAGACTGACTGTCAACTCCTGATCATCCTGTCTCCACCTCCCAAATGCTGAGATTGTAGATATGAGCCACCATGCTTGGATACATTTTAGTTTAAATAAAAGGAGTACTCTCAAACATTACACTTGTAAAGAGACCTGATAGGGGATAAATTTCTGTCTAAAGAACATATGTGGAGGAGTTGTCCTTGGATGCAGCATGGACTTCCTCCGCAGACATAGGGAGAAAGGCTGCTTGCATGTGAGTGAGGAAGTTACACCAATGTGCACCATGATAGAGTTATGGAATTTCTAGTCCCTCTGCAAAATAAAAAAGCAGAGTTATCAGCTAGAACCAAGGCATGGGTAGAGAGACTAGAGATTTGAAGAGACTGTAAAGTAGAAACAGTTGGGACTTTGGGGGGGGCGGTGATGGGAAAGGAGAAATACAAGCAATCTAGAGGCAATACTCGTGCTTATGGAGGTGAGCAGACAGGAGTTACGATGGAACCAGCTCACAGGTTTCAGTGTTCTTCTCCAGGAGGCCAGCAGACTCAGAGCAAGTGGAATTTGGCTGTCATTGGGGGTCAGTGTTTCAGTAGATGACTTGAATGAAGGATGAGTGGTCAAGGATATTTTGAACATTTCCTAATATACTTATATATAATAATTTGAAGACTTTTGGAGGACTTGGTAAAATGGACTCAACATATTTAGCCAGCCTTCTGATATTTGGGCATTTGCTTTTACTAGTTATTCAGGGTTACACATTCTAGTGTTTCTTTTGAACATTTTATTGTTTAAAAAAATAGCATAATAACCAAATTAGTTTGGCTACAATTAACAGAAAAGTCAGCTTAAAATTAAACAATATAGAAAAATATATTACATTATATAATAATTCCTATCGTGTTATAACTTTTAAGATTTCTGAATTCATCATTAATTTTACATTTCATTGTTTGTGTGTGTGCACATGCCATGTCGTGAAGGTCAAAGGAAAACTTGCAGGATTTGGTTCTCTTCTAACATGTGAGTGCCCAGGATTGGACTCAGGTTGTCAGGCTTGGCAACACGTGCCTTTACCCACTGACCCATCCTACCAGCCCTATTTTTAAATTATCGTGATGAGCTCTCATGGTGGTTCATGCTTGTAATCCCAGCACTTGAGAGGCTGAGGAAGAGTATTGACTTGAGTTTGAGGTCAGACTGGGCTACACAGTGAGTTCCCAGCCAGTCTAAGTTATAGAATGACCCTGTCTTTAAAACACAACTTTGATTTCTTATAGACGAGTATACATCTCACCACTCATCAAAGAAACTTCTTTCGCAACAGTCAGAGTTCCACAACTAGTCACATATAGAGAATAAGTATCTGTGAGATGCCCAGCCCTAAGTGACATATCTACCATGGAACCTCTACACCTAAGGTTCATGGAATATAGTGGAACAGAGAGGGGTAGAGAGAATACAAATGCATCTCAACTCTTACCAGTAAAGCTTCCTCATGCAACAAAGGGCAGTTAAGGCAGAAAGCCCTAACTGGCCAACATGTAGAGAATAGAGACTACAGAATGTGTGTCCCTGGATAGGACTCCTGTGTTAAACCTCACCCACCCAGGGCTCAGGGACAATTGCAGAAGAGGAGGCAGAAAGACTGTAAGAGCCAGGAGTGGTGGATGACCACAAGGAAACAGAGTTTTCCAGACTTCTAAGAACTTACTCATATGAACTTATAGCAACGCGACAGCATGCACAAGAGCCATGCAAACTAAATCAGAATAAAACTAGCATAGAAGTGGACAAATGAGCAGGAAACCCTGGCCTTAGCTGATCACTGCTGGGTGAGGCAGAATTGGTCTTCTTTAAGGGAGTGAAGCTAGATAGACTGACCAAGGGACATCTAGGGAAAATCTTGACTCGATAGGCCTTAACATACATGACAGAATGCAGGGAAAATCTTGACTCGATAGGCCTTAACATACATGACAGAATGCAGGAAACCCTATGGCAGGCTGTGGGGTGGTGCAAATAGGGGAGGTGGCCTAAATATATTTAAGGTGTATTGTATGAAATGCTTAAAAATCAATAAAAATATGTGTTATAAAAACCTACAAAGCTAACTAATTAAAATGAAAAATAAAGCATTATTGTGGATCAATTTTCTTTGCTGTCAATCCCAGTGTATCCTTTAAGCAGACTGCACTCATAGAGGAAACCCTCAATAATGTCCCATATCACATCTGGATATGACAGCAGCCCTTCCTAAGGGCATCTCTTTTTGTGTGCAAGCAAATGTTTCCAGATGCAAAGTTTCTTCTCACATCTCATTGGCCAGAACTTGGTCACATGACCACACACAAACCAATCACTGGTGAGGTAATAAAGTTGCCAGAGTTAGCTGAGATGTTTCAATGCATATTCTGTAGATTGGCACAGGATTCCCTTTGCTAAATATCTGGTCATATAGAGAAGGGTGAATACCCTGGATAGAGAGGAAAAACATGTATCTGCTAAGGAAACACATATCATTATCAATTCTGAAGGTAAATTATTAAAGTTCTTGCCTGTCTCCTATCCATTTCTCCTTTCTTCACTTCAATGTTGATTAACATCATTTTTAAAAAATGATGTTACTCTAGAGTCAATGAATTTCTACCCTCCTACTTATAAATTTGGAGAAAATCCTGCCCTGTGGGCTATTCTGTGGGTTGTAGCCGTATCTTGAGCCTTCAGTGGGATTCCATTCACATGGACTCCATTGCTTACCTAGCACTCGGGAGTATGATCAATTTAGATATAACGTTACTTGGTGCATCCCCCGCCCAAGATCATCATGCCATGTAAAAATTGCATGATCAAAGCTGTAGGGCTTAAGGGGAAAAAGGAATTAGAGATAGGATGTAAAAATCTATCCACAAGCAAACTAAGAAAGCACTAACAGAAATAGTTACAGTTTCACATGTGCTAAATGCTTTTTAAATGCTTACATACATGTGACCAAATACAGCATTTTAACCTGAAAAAAAGATTGAAGTTTGCCTGTGAATGTGAATGTTAGGTTGTAGCTTCTGAGGGGGTGTGAAGTGATAGAGGAACAATGATCTGATATCAGGCGCCAGTTTGGAGCCCCAGACACAGCTGAGCTAACTCAGCAGGCAAGGGTGGTGGAGGCATGGGGGTCACATCTCATGTATTTGTACAGGTGAGGCTCTTTGGGATGAAAGTTTTCCCAGTTGCCTAATTTTCACACTTACAGAATGACGTATACTCAAACATGGATGCTATGTCCTAATTATCCACTGTAACAAAGAGAAATGACAGGTTCAGTTGGTTGTGGAGAAGAAAGTGGAGACCAGTTACCCTGAAGAATGAACTTTATTGGAGAGTCTTACACCCATTGGGGGGGCATGGTCAGCCTTAAAGTGGGAGAGGAACTGGGGGCATAGAACATTATGTCAGGGACAACATGACACGGTCTTGAAGGGAGAGGGGCTTTCATTCAAAACTTGAAGGACATCTGGGTACAAAAGCTTGACTGGATAGAATTTAACATAGCAGAATACATGAGGTCCAGTGGAGGTGGGGTAGGGGCACGTGGATGGAGAGTCTAAATTTGATTAAGAACTGTTGTATGAAATGCACAAAAATTCAGTATAAAAATAAATAAACCTGGAGAGGAGCTTCATTAAAAGAGATAACATAAAATTTAAAAAGTGCAAGAGATAACTGTCTTGTACAACGGGGGAGGGGGTTCTGAAGGAACGAGAGAAGAAGGGAGAGGGAGAAAGATGAGAGTAATCCTCTAACAGAGGAAATATATGACTTTTATAGTTTTTTAAGGGGTGGCAGGATGTTCTTACCAAGTGATTTAGTTAGTTATTATGTCAAGGAGTCAGGTACTGGAGAAGGTGCTGGGCTTGCTTCCCCCTCACCTCCAGATCACAGAGGGAGCCTGTCAGAGGCAGGAGGTGTGTCCTGATTTCCATGAAAGAGAGGCAGGTAGAGGGTCTGTGATCCAACATTTCCTGTGATGAAGCAATTTGTGTTTTCAACATAAGTTATAACAGGAGGAGCTATTCTGGCTTTGCCATTTGGGTTTCAGACACACCGTCCCCAGATATGGCACTTTAGCATCTGAACCATAAGAAAAGCAGGAGGCTCACCATCCTCCTCCCCTACTCACCCACCCTCCCTGGAAGCCAGACCTAGAGAAAAGAAATGTCTTTATCTCTACAGACATGGACACAGAGAAGAACCTGGAAGCCTTGCTAAGCCTTCCCATCTCAAATACTTACCATTATGTCATAACCTCTGTCTAATCATACTTCTGTCCATTCATCAAATCTAAGCACAAAGTACACTTGCGTCCTTATTTTTGCACCTGTTTCTGAAGACTCTCATATCACATAAAACTTACATTAAGTATATGTGAATGCTTTTCTCTTACTGATCTGCCTTGTGTTATAGATGCTTCATCCATGAACCTAGCAAAGTTAAGAAAACATTTTTCTTCTGGGTGAGGAAAGAACTTTTTCTCCACTATACCTCCCTTGCTTCTTTCCATCTCTTTCTGTCTGCATGCCACCTCACTCGAGTTTCACCAAGTTTCTTGTCCGTGGGACATACCTCTCCCAGTTCCCAGGGCTCATGTGGGTTTTCACCTGCTTATGTCATAATGCCTTGTGTCTCTAGAGGTAGGAACAGAACTATGCAGCCCTGATTACATGGAATCTTTTCTGGAAACCCCAAAAGTGCTATATGATTCTGTAGCTCCTCTCACTTCTTCCTATGTCAAACCACATGGAATGCGGGTCACCTCCAAATGGCAGTAATTTTTTAAAGATAAATATGTAGGTTGCGGTAAGAAAAATGAAGTCTACTCCTTTGCGAATGCATCAGAAGAAAGACTAGTTAACACCCTCCACCAAAGGAAAATGCCAACCTCTATTTTCTTGCCAAAGCCTATTATTTTATTTCTTTCCCCTTTTCCTTGATATATGCTACAGCTCTCTTACCGTTCAGGTCTTTAGTTGATTCACAGTTAGTATTGAAAGAAAGAACAAGGCATTTCATTCACGGTCTAAGCAAAGGTAGAAGAAATGTGTGTCTGTGTTAGAACTGAGTGAGTTTAAGAAAGATTACCTCCATTAGAATGAGGTGAAATGAAAGCAAGACAGGAGGGAAAACACAGAGCCTGCTGGGAGTAAATTAACCCTGAGGCTGAAAAGGCACCTGTAAGAATGGACTCTTAAATTTCAGCCTCTGCTCTCTCCACGGACTTCCCCACCTCCTGCCTGGGAGTCCTAGAGCCTGACTGTAGACTCTTGCTGTAAAACCTCCCCCATCCTCAGAAAGCTGTAATAAGAGGCTCCCTCCTCTGCCACGGCTCCAATTCTCTTCAGAGACACTGTCATGCTTGTCTGTCTCTGGTTTGGAGCCCACCCTCTTCTTGGAGCTCTTGCCATGCTATTAGCTCTCTGTCTGTGGCATTAATAACTCTTTTAATAAACTCCTTACTTCCTGGTAGTCCATCTCAATGTCCTCTGTGCCCACCCCCAATCCAAAACCTCTTAGCACCAGGTATAATAGTCAGATAGAACCATTGGAGTAGTGTCAGAAGGGAGGGCATGGGGCAGATGGGCCAATAGCACATAAGCAGCACGCAATGTATTGGCTTGGTAGTGAGCCACTGATACGGATGACAGGAAATAATAGAATACATCAGAAATCTCAGTAGAACCTTGAGAATCTGGCCTGATTCCTCTAGGACGTCAGACCATTACCAGAATATCTGTTGGGGAGAGCCTAGACTGTATTATCAGTGATTAGCGTGCTTATGTTCATTTTTTGTTTGTTTTTAAGTTTACTGCATGTGTATGTGGTGTGTGTGTGTGTGTGTGTGTTTTCATGCACATATGTGTCTGTGCATGTGTAAGCTTGAAATTCATGTTGGGTGTCATCCTTGATACCTCTCCAGTTTATGTATTGAAGTGGTCAGTATTTTAAGGGGCAAGGTTCCAGGAACCCGTAGGACTCTCTTTCCCTATGGTCATGCACCTCCCTCAACTCTTAGAATCTTTCTGCCCCCTCTTCTGCAGTGATCCATGCGCCCTGGGTGGGAGAAGGTAGGAGTCCTGTCCAAGAACCCAGATTCTGCAGACTCTTAATCTCGACTCTTTGACCATTTGTGTCCTTTTGTGTTCATGGCCCTCTGTTGCATGAAGGAGCTTCGTTGATGAGAGTTGAGAGGTGCACCAGTGTTCTCTCTCCCCTCGTTTCACTAGGTTCCAAAGCCTTAGGTGTAGAGGTTCCTTTGTAGATGTGTCACTTAGGGTTGGGCAATTCATAGACAATCTCTGTGTATGACCAGTTGTGGAACTCTATAATAATCTCCCACAGCAATGGTGTCAGCATGCACAAGAGCCACGCAAACTCAAGCAGACAAAAACCCAGTACAGAACTGGGGAAATGGAAGCAGGCCTCAATCTTAGCCAAAGAACTACTAGCAGCTGATTACTGCTGGGTGAGGAAGAGCTGACCTTCTTCAAGGGAGGGACTCTAGATAGGCTGACTAGACCTCAGTGGATGTACTTGCACTGAGGGATGCCTGGGCACACTAACTTGACTTGATAGACCTTATCACAAATGACAGAATGCATGAAATCCAGCAGGGGTGGGTATGGGAGGGTGCCAGTGGGGAAGGGGGTATAAAGATGATTAAGATGTTCTGTATGAAATACACAAAAAATCAACAAAAATTTACAAAAAAATAGAATCAATAAAATATTTTTAAAGGCAAGAAGCTAGTGGAATTTAATAGTATAACAAAACATTTAACACTGCTTTTAGCATGCATTATTTGCTTGATGACACACAGAGCAAGGCATACCAGATTTCTACTTTGCTGAATGGAATGAAGAGTCTCGGCCTCCACTAGCATAGTTTGGCAGCACCTCCAAGCCCAATCATAGCTGAGTTGTGTTCTTCTTCATCTTTAGGACCCTTGACTGATATATTCACTCCAGAAAGATCTAAGAAGGGACTTTGTGGTCCTTCCAAGATGGATTCACCCAGACCCCAGAGCCCTAGAACTTCTGCTACTCATCCCATCCCTCTGAGGGTAGTACCCAGGATTGTTGCTTGGGATCCACTTCCTGGGGCAGGAGATGGTAATATCAGTGGGTCACATCTATGTTCATTCAATTCAGAGAATCCTCCTTTAGCCTTTCCCTTTCCACTGGACTATAAATGCCTACTCTTCTGTGAGATGCAAACATTCTGCGAATCTGAGAGCCTAAGTCTTACATCTTTCCCTGAATGAGGGAGCCAAGAATTTATAGTAAAAAGAATAAGTTCTTCCTGATTCTTAGAGTCCATAGTAACTTCCTTCCTCCTCTTCCCCAAGACAGGATCCCTGCAAAATGCTATGAAAACAGAGGTTAACTTCTGAAGAAAGTAGAAATCATGAGCCATCTTACTTAGTTTAGTATCAAGGAAGGCCATTCTCAGCCTCGGGCGCGATCCACTTTTGATGCAAGGTTATTTGTCATGCATTACTTGAGCCATCTTACTTAGTTTAGTATCAAGGAAGGCCATTCTCAGCCTCGGGCGCTCTTAATATTTGGACTGGATCCACTTTTGATGCAAGGTTATTTGTCATGCATTACTTTCACGTTGTTATCAACATCCTGAACTCTATCTTCTAGGTTCCCCCATCAAACTATGATGACCAAACTGTCACCAGAGATTTCCATATGGCCCCCATAGGCAAAATCTCCTGCAGTGAACAGCCACATAATTTATAGAAAGTTTCTGTATAAAGAAAACTTTATGTTAGGGGCCATTTCAGGAGGAGGGAAGAATATGCGAGTGAGATTTTTGTTGACAGATATTTCCAAATACTGAAATAAAATTTTAAAATAGCAACATCAAAAATGATCTAATTCTAATCCTCATGTTTAGGTTTATGTCAGACTCTCGCCTATATGACTTGTCTGTGTCCCTTTAAGCAGAAGCTCATCTCCGGTAGCTGGTCTGCTGTGCTGAATTAGGTGTCTTCACAGAATTGCCAAAGAAAAAACAGGTCTAGCCTGAAGCTCTCCTCCGAAATGGATTTTAACTTATTGAATCTCTGGGCTGGTTAAAGTTGTTTGGCCTGCTGGCTTCTATCACTGCCCCAAGCAGGGTATTATCACTTAGAAATACATGGCCTCACTTTTATTGGAAAGATATTTATAGGTACTGCTTATACTGTATATGAATATGTTTAATGTGTTGAGAGTATATAACCAGGTTCAGTATAAAGCCAAATTATTTCCACCAAGACTTGCCTTATTTCAATTTGAACAGACAAGAATTAGCTTATGTGCTTAGAATCCTAAAAATCATGAGAAAAAAAAATCTTGGAGGATCTAGCACAGAATGCAAACTATTCTGAGTCAAATTTGGTCTTCGCTCTCTGGTCCTAGACACACAAACCAACATCAATTTCCTCACTTGTTATAAAGACAATAATTTTTCCCTTGCAGGATTGTTCGGAAGATATATGAGGTAATAGCAATATTGGGTCCTGTAGAGTCCAAACTTGACAGGCTCGCTTCCCTGTAAATTGTTCAGTTCAACTCCTCTCCTGCTTTCCCCCCAGCAGGATCCACTAGAAATGTAGGAGCTAGCCTGGCCTTGAATCATCCTCATCCTCTACATCCAGATCATCTTCAGCAACGCTCAGTTTTATTTCGCTATTTTAGTTAGACTCCACCAAATTCTTTTTGAATTCAGAATAGTTTTTCAATTAGGTAATTATAGCCTGAGACAAAAAAAATAATTTAACTTGTCTAATATATTTTATTAGTTCCAAAGACTCCTAACATTCCAACATTCTCCAGAGTCAGATTCTAGCTCTTCCTCGGCCTCTTTTCTCTTGGGCTTCTCCTTTTTATCCCGTGTTCTCAGAGTGGCTAAACTCTGAAAGAGTGCCCCATCTCTATCTCTGCCTGTGTTGTACCATAACACTGCGTCTTTTCGTTTGTATCTACATGTGGGCATGCACATGTGTGTAAAATTTTATATGCATGGCTTCTAGTAGACTCATGTGGTTTTGTCTGTTTTAGGAATGAAGGTTAACTATTTATTTTACTTATATTGTAATAAGAGCATGTCATAATATCTATCCCCTCTAACAAGTTTTTAAGTGTATAAGATATGACTGTTAACTGGAGGCCCAATGTTGTACACTAGATTTCTGCAACTGACTATCTTATATAGCTAAAAGGTTATAATGTACCAATTGAATGGCAAGTCCCTATTTCCCCATCCACCTTGCCCCTGCCAATCACCTTCTCTATGTCTGTCACTTTAACTAGTTTACATCATTTATATAAATGGAATCCTACGTGTGTCCTAATGTGGCTGGTTGACTTTACTTACCATAATGTCAGGTATGTCATCATGAAAGGCAAGATTTTCTTATATTAATGATGAACGGTTTGGATTAAAAAGTTTTAATGTCATAATATAGATTAAATGAACACCTGAAGCTGTAAAACCAGAATAAAGTCCAGAGGAAAAGTTTCATGGTGTTGGTCTAGGCAGTGGTTTCTTGGATGTGATAACAAAAATCACAATCAACAAAAGTGACATTAGAAAAATGGGGCTACACACAACTAAAAAGCTTTTGCACAACAAAGCCAGTCAACAGAATGAAGAAACTACATAAAGGATGAGAAAAATATATTTGAAAAGTGTATATCTGATAAGTTTATATTCAGAATATATAAGGAATTCATGGAGCTCAGCAGCAAGGAGGCAAAACTCTGAGAAAAGTCGGCAGAGTCCAAATAGACATTTCTTCAAAGAGATACAAAGATGAATCAGAGGTTTATGAGATGACAAATGACATCATTGTTCAAGAGGGAAATGCACATCCAAGTGACGAGGAGGTAACTACCCTACCAGTCAAGCAACCCTAAAACGTAGCAAGTGTTGGCAAGACTGTGGGGAAATTAGAACCCTGTTCATTGGTGAGGAGACTCTAAAATGTGCAGAAACTGTGAGTAACATTGGCAGTTTCCTCAAGGAACTAAACATATGACTCAGTTCTACTTATAGATATGTATCTGTGCTGGATGGCTTTAGTATCAACTTGACACACCTGGGGTGAGGGATCCTCAATTGGGGAATTGCCTCCATTGGACTGGCCTGTGGCCATGTCTGTGGGGCATCTTCTTGATTATTGAGTGATGTGGGAGAGCCCAGCCACCTGTGGGCATGTGGGCCTTTGTTGTATAAGAAAGCAGGTTGAGCAGGGGCCAGGGGAGCAAGTCAGTAAGGAGCTTAATGGCTGGTGCGCCAGTTCCTGCCTCCAGGTTCTAGCCCTGAGTTCTTACCTTGGGCTCCCTGATGAACTGTGACCTGGAAGATGTAAGACAGATAAACCTTTTCCTCCCCAAGTTGGTATTGGTCAGAGTGTTTTGTCACAGCAATGGAGAAACAAACTAGGACAGAAATTGGCACCAGGATCATGGGGTATTGCTGTGACAGACCTGACCTTGGTGTTTTGGGGAGGATTGCAGAAGGGTTTGGAACTTTGGGCTGGAAAAGCCATTTAGAGCTTAGAGTTTGTTGCTCTGGAACCTGGAATAGGTATGCTGAAAGAGTTGTAGACGCTGGAGGCCTGGCTTGTGAAGCTTCAAAGGGAAGCAGAGACTATCAGGACTGTTTGTGTCATATTTTGAATTGAGAATCTATGTGTTCTGGTCAGCTGGAGCTAAAGAATCAGTTGTGATTAAGAAGATAACAGAACCACTGAAGTAAAAACTTTGTTTTACTGGGACAAGTGATGCTGGTTTGCTGGGGCTGAAAAATCAGCTGTAAGTAACAAGAGACTGTGGCAAAATCTTCTGGGAAGTATTTCCTCAGGGTCAGCACACAAAAGCTATGGTCCAGAGGAGGCCCGAGCCTCTATCTCAAGCTGGAAGCAGGACTTGGTAATGTGTAAGAGTCCCCTGCATGGTTCTGGTGTTGAAAGCCTGAAGGGGTCACAGGGAGCAGCTGAGGCTTGGCATTCTGAGAGGCCAGGAAAGGCCATAGGTGAAAGTACAGCTTCAGTTGCAGTGAAGACCCCAGGATTGAAGGGGTCATGGAGAGAATCTGAGGCATGGAACCCTGAGAGGCCAGAAGAGGCCATTGGTGAGGGTACAGCCTCAGTTTCAGTGGAGACCCCAGCTTTTTTGGAGATGCCAGAACCATTGGATGATCACCAAGGGCAGAAGCAGTTGTAGAATGGAGCCGCCCTGGGTCTGAGAGAGGAGCTGTGTGTGCTGTGGATGGCAGAGTCAGAGAGATGGAGCTGTCAAAACCCTTTGGAACCCAGAAGATCGTGAGTAAATCCTAGATGTCCAGCCTTGAGCTACTTTGCTGGACTTCGGTTTTGCTTAGGTGTGCCCGATTCTTCCCTTTGAAATAAGACAGTATTTTGGATTTTACAAGAGCCCACAGTTAAGAGACTTTTTTTAAAAAAAGATGGAGCTTCTAAAGGACTTTGGGGCTCTTAAGGCTATACTGTCTTATGTTGTGATATTAATGTTAATATCATATCTTAGGGACAAGTAATGAAAAGGTTGTGGTTTAATAGTGATGTGTTTGTGTGTCTTGTGCTGGATAGCTTTAGTGTCAACTTGACACACCTGGGTTGAGGGAGCCTCAATTGGTGAATTGCCTTCATTGGACTGGCCTGTGGCTGTGTCTGTGGGGCATCTTCTTGATTACTGAGTGACATGGGAGGGCCCAGCCCACTGTGGGTGGTGCTACCCCTGGGCAGGTGGGCCTGTGTCATATAAGTAAACAGGTTGAGCACAGACCAGGAGAGCAAGCCAGTAAGCAGAGTTCCTCTGTGGCCTGTGCTCCAACTCCTGCCTCCAGGCTCCTGCCCTGCGTTCTTACCTTGGGCTCCCTGATGAACTATGACTTGGGAGATGTAAGCCAAATAAACCCTTTCCTCCCCAAGTTGGTATTGGTCAGAATGTTTTGTCACAGCAATGGAGAAACAAACTAGAACAGTATCTTTAGAAACGATATCAGGATCTTAAGGAGTTTTCCTTCTCATCCTCATTGCAGTATTATTCACAGTAGTCAAGACATGCCCCCCCAAGCATCAACTGACAGATTAATGATTAAAGAAAATATGAAATGTTATCATAGCATTTGAGATGTTTCCTGAGATAGAAACACTGTCTCACCCTTGTGTGTCCATGAGAATCCTACTGATTCATCCTGAAGAACTGGCCACCTGCCACAGTATCTTCTGGCCTCCCATTTGCCTTCTTCCTTCCTTCATTACCCATTTGCTCTGACAACTTTGTACACATTTCCAGTAGTGGGAGTTATACATCATTGACAGAAATATTTGTTTATAGGTCTGTCTTCTCCACGGGAAAGTGAATTGCTAGGAAACCGGAACCATGGCTTATTAATCTTGTCTTTCCAGCTATTACCACTGACCCTGTACTGGCTTCTGTTCCTTAAGTATTTGATGAATGAATCCGAATTTAGCTTGAATTCCCATAGTGATGGAGACATACAACAGTGCAAAACAACCACCTGAATTGACTGTATCCTATGCGTCAAATTCAGATAAGTCTTTCATCTCTATTATCCTATTTCCTTATCCATTCCAAATCTCTAATGAATAGTCATTTGACTACTAGAATGTAACAGACTGTAACAAAAATTCCCTTTTAGGAGAATTCATTCATTTATTCTCCTTATGTTGTGATGTCTTGGCCCCTCACCATTGTATCTCCTTGACCAAGATCTTTTATAGGCTGCTTAAGCCATGTCTAGAGCTAGCTCCATGATGATGAGTGACTTCTGACAATACTATGCGCCTCATCCTAACACAACATTCTAGTGAGAAGAGGATAAAATATATGCTTGCATTTATTCCTGTATCTTCCTGTTATAGCATCAATACAAGCTGAAACTAGAGTTCTTACCACAACCAAATACTATAGGATCGATGGCCTGAGATTGGTTCCTCTCTGTTTTCTCTGACCCAATTGTATAACCATGTACCTGTCTTCGGAGATAGATAGACCAGAAGCACCTATATGGTGCATTGCTTTAATGTTAGTTGGAATAGTCAAAAACAAATAAGTGGGTTTCAGTTTTATCTGTCTCTGTTTAGTGGTGTCCTTCTACCAACCTTATAAGAAAAATAATGAGTCTGTGTGCTCACGGCCATATGAGACACAGATTGTAGCATCTAGTCAGTACCAAGGAATCCAGAATATCCTGCCTCAAAAAGCAAAGCTCTGTTGAATGCATCATTCGAGGGTCACTTAGATCTGAAGACTCATACTTCATAACTCCATGGGCACTTCCTTGACTTTCAGATGCCCTGAGTTCTGCAAAAATTATTTGCAGTAAGTTTGCTGTGATCACTCACATGTACTGAGCACATTTTAGATGCTAGAAGTCCTTATTACAACCCTATGAGGCAGATTGATATTTGGGTTGGTGTGTATGTGCATGTGTATGTAAGTATGTGTGTGTATGTGTGTGTGTGTGTACATGTGCATATTTGTACACATCCTTGTAGAAGCCAGAGGACAACCTTGAGTGTCATTTCTAAGGCAGTGTCCACCTTGATTTTTGAAACAGAGTCTCTCACTGACTTGGAGCTCACTATTAGGCTAGGTTGCCTGGCCAATGAGGCTTAGGAATCCACCTGTCTCTGTTTCCTCAGCATTGAGATTACAGTGCACACCACCACTCTGAGCATTTTTAAGTGGGTTCTGGGCATCAAGCTCAGGTCTTCATCCTTGTATAACAACAAGCATGTTACTGACTGAGAGAACTCTCTAGCCCCCCAGTTAAGTTGATTGAAGAAACTGATGTTTACAAGGATTAACTAACCTGGCCAACAATTCACACCTATCATTTAACAGGAGAGCTAGGATTTAGTCCAAAAATAATTCCAGTTCTCAGAAACCTAAATTACACACTTTACTGCCTCCTGAATCCATTTATTCTTAGACTAAAAGGATAGTTAGAGAGTCTATAATTAATATGCAGCTAGAAGGCTGGACCAAGGAAACCCTTCAGAAGCAATGGTGGGTGTCTACAGGTGGTTCCATTTGTGCATGTCATGAAGACAGAAACACCTGTGAAAGAATGAATGCCCCCCCCACCCCCCCGCATAGAATTTCGTGTCAGTGCTCTGCAAACTTGCTCTGGATCCTCTTACTCAAGCTCAGGTGTCTCCTGACCCCTCTGTGTTTCCCTTTCTGTAACATTAATTGACTTTATGTGTGGCTGGTCTTCAGTTCTGCCTCGTCCCTTTTGGAAATTCTAAGTTCCAGAAACTTTAGTTTGTTTAGACTTTTGCTCTCTTGCATTTGCCCTTGGATATTGGAATTCTGTCTCTCCTCTTACATTGTCCTGATAGCATGTCCATGAAACTCACTCAGTTCCAAGATTATTCTAGATAATGCACAAAGACCCAGGGAAGATATGCATGGAGGGACCAGAAAGCATTCTCACAGTGGTGTGCCAAGGCAGGAGGCTGTATGGCCCCTCCTGGGGTCAGAAACACTGTAGATGCTATAGTGACTCTGGTAAAATCTCCCTGGACCCCAGCCTATCAGCAGAGGCCAGCTCAGCCTGAGTCCATCAAAACTTCAATTTTATCAAAGTCTCCTCTATAGATGCCATTTTATGTGCTATTAAACAGAACAATGCGACTCACCAGTAAAATCATCTGCAATAACAGTCCATTAAAAGCTTTCCTTAATATGGAACTTTCTAATTAATGTAAATGGGGTGCAAAGCTTGGAAAGCCAAGTTGATTCTAATGTTCAGAAAGTAGGTAAAATTGGAAAGAGTCTTATTTTTCATTAGCAGTGTATTAGAGAATCTAATGAAATCTTTATGGCTTGGATATATTGCCCCCAAAAGCCACAACTGCTTTGTTTCTTGCCTCATTCCTCTGCCCCCTTTTTCTACAAATATTGCTATGTTACGCATTAGATTTGAGAAAATAGAAATTTTCTTCCACACAAAGAAGCACGGATTTTGTGTCTGAATACTCTCAGCTTCTCAGAATATTGAAGACAGACAGAGAGGGAAGATGAACCGTAGTTCCCAAATGTCTGACTTGGAAACAGCCGTGACAACTAGCTTGTCACGTCCTTTCCCATCTTCTCTCTTGCCCTCTCCCTGACTTCTTTCTTCTCTCTTCCATCCACTCCTTCTGTCTTCTTTCTTCTTCCTCTCTTTCCCCATTTCCTCTCCTCCTCCTGCTCTCCATAAACATATATAAAGTTCTGCACCTTTCAGCTTAGGCTAGTGTCACAGTTAAAATTAACTGTCAGTTTGACCCAGCCTAGAATCACCTGGATGGGGAAAAACAGTCTCATTTGAGTACTTGTCTTTATCAAGTTGGCCTGACATGTGTGTGAGGGATTCACTTGATTGTCTGAATTGATGTAGGAGGACCCAGCCCATTGTAGGATGTGCAATTTCTTAGTTCTGGGCTATGTAAGAAAGCTAGTTAGTTAAGCAGGAGCCTGGAAGCAAACCAGATAACTAGCCAGCAAGCAGCGTTCTTCCATGGTTCCTGTGTCCTGCCTTGAGATCCTGCCTTGACTTTCTTCAGTGATGCATTGTGACCTGGAATTATAAGCCAGATAAATCATTTCTTCTCCCAAGTGCTTTTGGTCGGAGTGTTTTATCACAGCAACAGAAATGAAACTAAAACATCTAGGTCACACTGTAATGATGAACCACCCCCCAAATCATAAACGTTGAGGTATCCAAAGTTTATCTTTTTTTCACACTGTGCATCATGTCATCAACCTCTCACCTAAACCATCTTTCCATCATATCATACACTGACAGTGAGCAGACTCACTCAGGGATGCAAGCTGATAGCTGCCATCCTGGTGAGCATTGTTAGGTCTCATGTCAGAGGGAAAAGAATATGACAAATTGGGATCTTTAAGCATCTACACAGATATAACAGGTCACTTCATCTCTCATTGCATTGCCCAAAGCAAGTCATCTTGCTGTACCTAACTTCAAAGAAGTCATGCTAGTTCATCCTACAATGAACCCAAAAAGTCCCCTATGAGGCAGCTAATGTAATAGTCCACAATAGCAAAATAGATTATCAACTCCACCTGCTGTTGGGGCGCTCAGTATCCAGTGGGAGAACCAGAACAAACTCCAGACAGAGCTGGACAGTTCCTTGAGGAAGCTGTACTCAAGACCCTAGGACTGAGTAGGCTTACGTCTGCCCCTCTGCTGGCCTCCTCCTGGGCTTTGTGGCTATATGACAACATGTTCCTTCCCGCTGGGGTCCATTGTCCAGCAGGGATTCCCACACTACTCTGTCCCCAAGATACCTGATACCTATACAGTACAGGGCCAGGGACTTGTTAGGACTATGGCCAGCCATCCCAGACAGGCCTCTTTCCCAAGGAGGGAAGACCTGGTTTCTACCTAACCTCTCAGTTGGCACCTATTGCATCTTAGTGCCAAGAAGACACTCACATCTGGAGATGGCTCTCTATCCCATGAAAGAAGGAGAGCAGGGGTGTTGAGGTCACAGGAAGTTGGAGCGTGGGATAAGGAAACAGACAGTGGAGGCCCACCCTGAGATTCCAGATTTTTCTTAATCAGCTGCAACACCCCAGAGACTCTCTACTGATGCTGGGCCCAAATTCTTAGTGTATTGCTGACCACACACTCCTCCTGTGGGCCTTGACAGAGTTCATGCTGGAACCTAGGGACAGAGGGCATTAAATGTTAGGGAGGAAAGGATTGCTTGGCACTGGTGAATTGCTCTGGGTGGCCAGACATCATATGCTTTATATACCTCTGTAACAGAGCTTTTAAAAGCCCAAAGAGAATGTTCTGGCTGACTTTACAATCACATTCCAATCAGCTTTACAGAATTGTGAAATTGATTATCCTGCGGGTCTCTCGGGGACTTTGAGAAAGGCACAGGGGCACCTTAATTCTTTGTTGAGTTCCACACACTGATTCAAGGAGACTTTGGCTTTTTCATCCATCCCCAAGAGGAAAGGAGTTCAAATTACCTTGAAATTACAATTTAGGGGCATCAAGCCTTGGACAGTCTGTTTCATTTTCCAATCACACAGCCAGGGCCAAGACTGAGGAGGAAGTACTGGACACATTAGCTCCTCTTAAGCCACATAGAGGAAGGAAAGAGAGACAGAGACAGAGAGAGAGAGAGAGAGAGAGAGAGAGATTGAGATCGAGATTGAATATGAGAATGAATGCGAACTCTAGCAGTTCCATGGATGTTCAGGAGGCACTGGGAACAGTGATAGGGAAAACCTCTGAGAAGCAAGCCAACAGGGGCCTTCAATCTGGATCCAGTGATTCTGAGTTTCCCCACAAGAGAGTGCCTGGGGTCTTATAATCAACTGAGCTATGCCAAGACACGTGTACTAGTAGTTATTTGTTTCTTTGTTTATTTTCATCTTCTCTTATGAAGAAATGGTTGCGATTTTTCTAATGTCATTGAACTTGTCATGAATTTCACTCTAGGCCAGTCAGGAAAATCAGCCATCAGACTTAAACAATGAACAAGGGAAATTTGGGAAATCTGGAAATCTATCACAGGCAAGGGAATGGCACACGCCAAGATACAGAGGTATTCTATGAGAACAAAAGTAGAGGAGAGGAAGGGAGGGCTGGGCATGACATCAGGAAGTCCCGACACGCTTAGGGGCATTGGAATCTACAAGCAGAGGCATAGACATGCATGCTAGAAATAAAATGTAGGATTCCAAGTTTAAAAATGGAGTGTAGAATCACCAACTGTGCCCTGGTCACTCTGGAGACTTGCTAGACTGAGTTGATTGGGTGTCACATCTATCTATTCATGTGTGGAATGCACAATGAATTTTTTCTGTAAATGACCTATAGAGTTATTGAGTGATGATGAGTGTGTTCTATATTTATACACATATTCTATAGTGATATATATTGACTACTTACTGTATGTCAGAACTATTTTAAGTGCTTTGCATTAATTATCTTTTGATCTTTTTCACAGCCTTAAGGTAGCTGCATCAGTATCTGTAGCTGAAAGATAAGGAAATTGAGCCTTAGGGCATTGTAAAAGGTCAGAGAGCTGGTAAATTGTGGGGTTGGGATTCAAATACAGCCAATTTGAGCCTTGAGCCTACTGAACTAGTATACCACGCAGGCTCTGGTCATCTTAACTAGGTAGACCTGGTCAAATACTTTGTTCATTCAACAGCTAATCATTGAGATTCAGATATGACCTACACTTTTTAGCAAGTGTTTTAGAGGCAAATCGAAATGCCAAGTCAAATCTTCATGTGGCGCATGGAATCTAGTGAGGAAACTGAAAATAAGTGAATTATTAATAGAAATGAACCAGGTATCCGGTTGTAAAGTCAGGCCAAAATGGAGAATCAATAAAATTTCTAGAACATTAAAGGCTCTTCAGTGCCATGTAGCCCAGATGCTGACTTTTACAGAGGAAAGAAATGAAACCAACAACTGTATGACCTACCAGTCACCTACTAAGTTAGCATCAGAGGCAAGACAGGAATCCAAGAACACTAACGCATCCATAGATATTCATCTGGTTCTAGATCTTCTGCTGTTCTAGGCACCAGGAGTGCCATACCGTACCGTATGAGACAGCCACACGCCCACTGCTCCTGACTCTCCCCTCCCTTCCCCAGCCCTATGCTGCCAGGAGCTGGAAATATTGCAGTCCACACTTGATTCCGCCCAGTGTCCATCCACGTCCAGCTCCTAGTAGGAAGGACAAGAGGACACTGCCTGACTTGGTGTCCCCTTCCATGAGCAGAGCACTAGAAAGGTGAGGCCCGAGGGCTCATGCCTTCCTCCAGCATTCCGAAGCAGGACAGCACTCCTTGACTCTCTACTCCTCTCCGTTAGCTCCGTCCAGTGCCTGACCCATGAGGTCCTGAGACCTGCATCACAGGCTGCTCCAGCACAGGGAACATGCGGGGCTTTGCTGAGCCTGAGCACAGTGGTTAAAATGGCATCGGTCCAGGTTATCAGAGGAAGGCAGTAATTGCAATGCAAACTCAGAGACAAGCAGCTGACAGCCATGCTCCCTCCACTGCTGTGTATCTTCTCTTTACATGGATCCAGACTATCACCTGCATGTTCTTTCTTTAAAACGGGGAATGTGATAATGTCAGTCTCTAGTTTCATTCCAGGGTTGGATTCCCACAGCCTCTGTCACAAAGCTTGAACCTCTTATCAGGGCCTTTCAAGGCACCGCATTATCTGACCCCAGCTCGCACTCTTGCTCACCCAGACTCCACAGCATGGAGCTTCGCTTTGTGATTCATACTCCCAGGCTCCATGTCTGATACTATTTCCTCAGCGTGTTCCTTCTATCTGAAATTCTCTGTCCCAGCTCAGAGATGCCTTACTCCCATTTCATGCCTTGAATAATAGTAATGTCTGCCTAGCATCAACATCTGAGCTCCTGATAATTCATCAGCCCCTCAGAAAGGGCTACCAAAAGGGTGAGACTTCTCACAGCAAGCCAAGGGTAAGGGTACAAACTTCTCCAGAGAGGTTGTCATGTTTGTGGCTGTTCCAGACAGTCAACAGGGCTGTCTGGTGGTCAGGACCGGAGCCAAAGACAAATCTACATAATAGAACCATTGATCACTGTCATCAGGTGCAGCCAGCTGTGGCCTGGAGAGGATATGTTTTTCAGAGATGTTCTCTTGGGAAGACTCTTCCTTAGTAGGAGGCTCTTAAGAGTGTGGTGAAGGTCAGTCATTGTGAGACAGTTCATTCCTGATGCATTTCTAAAGCAGTTTTGTACTGAATTGATTTTAAAATGTCTGTCTGCTTGCTCTTGGAACTTGGGATTGCTGTTTCTCCCCAGCACACTGGGAGTGTGCCCATCTTGTATCTGGAAAATGTTGTTTCTTTTCAATCCTGTTCTCTATTGTGGTTGGGGCTGTAACTGTCCCCATTTATCATGGTAGTTTGCTGTTGGCAAAATTCAGCCTTTGCATTCTGCAACTATTTTAATTTGTATGTATTTCATGTTATTCCTTAAAGAATTTTGCTATCTTGGAGTTGGAGAGATGACTCAGTCAGCAAAACGCCCACCATACAAGCATAGGAATCTGATTTCGGATTCCCAGAACCCATATAACATGCCTGGCACAGGGCCAGAAAGATGGCTCAATGGGTAAGTGTGCTCGCCACCAACACTGATAATCTGAATTCAATCCTCAGACCCCCACATGGTAAAAGGAGAGAACTGACTCCTTTAAGTTGTCCTCTGACCCTCACACACAGATCACGGCACATGTATGCATCTCTTCCCTATATACACTCTAGATAAATGAATGTAAGCACGTTTTAATCCAGGCACAGGGGTGTATGTCTGTAATCTCAGCATTGGAGGAAGGCATGGATGCAGGTGTACCCCTACAACTCATTGGCCAGTCAACCTCACTGAATCTATGAGATCCAGGTTCAGTAAGAGACCCTATCCGAACCAAAAAGATAGAGCGCAATTGAATAACACACCTGACATCTGCCTGTGCCAACACACATATACACATACATGCACTAATGCATGTGTACACACCCATATGAGCACATACATACACCACACAAACACTCATACACGCACGCACGATACACACACAGAGAATGACAGGATATTTCTATCTTTATACCCTCCTGCACTCCTTTCTTTATTGATGTTACTTGTTGCATTCTGTAAATGTTGAAAGCAATTTTGAACAGTGATGGTCTGAGCAGTTAAGCCCGTTTTAGTTTCTGACTTTAAATTTTTGATTGTTAGCCTTAGCCTTTAACGGCTGTGCAATCTCTCCGGCCCCTTTGTTTCTGACTTTAATGAGACTGTCCCAACTCATTCACCTCTAAAAATGAAGCTGTCAATCACCTGGATTTTCCTTTTAGCATATGCCATTCACCTTTTATTTAAACATCTACCTATCTACCAATCTGTCTATCTACTTGGTTACCACCTCTCTTAGTACATGTGTGTTACTGTAACAAAACACTGAGGGTAATTTATGAGGAATTGAACTATGTTTCTCAAAGTTCTAAGAGGTTGGGAAGTCCAAGATTGTGGCAATAGCATGTTGTGTGTCTGACAGAGGTCCATGTCCGTCTTTCAAGATGGGACCTTGAACACTGAGTTCTCACGACATAGAGATAGAAGGGCAAAATGGACTTGTTTCTTCTATAAGGCACTAATCCTAATTCATGACGATGTGGCCCATATGACATAATTACTTCCCAAAAGATACCACCAGTTATTGTAGGTGCAGAGGGATGAGCCTCCATTGTAAATTTTGGAGGGACACATTCAAATCAAAGCAGCACTTGTCTCCCCGGGAGACTAGGGCCTCTATGGAGGTGGGATTTTTTTCTTGGTTTTCTTTCCATTACCTGGCACATGGCAGGTAATTCAGCAAATGATGCTCGGCTATAATATGTGATTTCCACTCCAATTATGAAAGCCTTATTTTTTTTCTTAGGTTACAAGTATACTGCTTTGTCTTTATAAATTTATATTTAGTTTGGTGAAAGATACTTGGTCATTTGAGGTCAGTTTTCAGTCATGGATAAGATGAATTCCATTGGAGACTCAATTGTGCTGATGCTCAACTTTCTGAGAAAAATTCTTCTTCGTAGAAGTTTGGTGCCGTCTTCCTTTAAAATTGCTGTACTCACTTGTACTTCCGTTTGGGTTTTATTAATTTCGTTTTCTGATTATTCTACTTCTGTGTCAGACTCTGTAGTTAGTAAGTTTATGTGAGAGGCTTCCAACAACTAGATCAGCCCCTCCTCCCTCCAAAAAACAGATGCACAGCCACATAAGAAGCACAGAACTATCCATTTGACAAAAATCTATAATCATTTTAAATTCCCTTTACTGTTAGAAAACTAAACTGAGATATCTAACTAAAACTTGCTTGTATTTGATTTCCAGTGAGGTTAAGTCTCATGTCTCCTCATTGGTGATATACATTCTAGTGAACTTCCTGCTGAGTAATTCATCTCTTTCTGTTAAAATGGCCATCCTTTTTATTGATTTGTGAGAACTTTTTCTATATTAAGGACATTGACTTTTTCTACCAAATATATTTATTGATTCTCCATTTTGTTGTTTTCTTTTAATGAGATTTAACTGTAGGTATTAACATTAAAACATGACTTGAACTCAATTGCTCTATTTCAAGGCACATTTTCCTCATTGACTTGTGTGTTTAAAAGTACAGACTAGAGATTGAAAAACTAACTTCCTTTAATTACTTCTAATGACTTGTTTATTTCATTTTACTTAATTACTTCTATGATTTTATTTATTTTGCACTGGATTGAATGATTGAAAGAATGTTCTTATTGACAGATCACCCTAACCTTCTCCTTGAATCTTGGAGTGCTGTACCTGCCTCTGTAAAGTTCATGAATAGGAAAATGATAGTGAGAGGTTGTCCCATGGGACTGGCCTAGAGAAAGGGAAGAAAGGCCCTGGACAAATGCTGATGGCCATCCCCCTAGGCCACTACATTCTTACTCAGATATAAGGGACTAGGATAAGGCAAGGGAGGCTTGCGTTGTGCAAAATTAAAGAGTTGCTAACTCCTAAGAACGTTCTCTACTGCTTCCTTCATTGTTTTTCTCTTCTCCCATCCTGTCCTACCTTAAGGGAAAAACAACGCCCTTCTCTTTTTGGTGTGTGTGTGTGTTGTGGGGTGTGATCTCATTGTTAGAATTCTTCTATAAAATCCACTGTCTGACTTGAGCTCAGAATTTTTCCCGGGCCTTGTGTGATGTGGCCTTGCTGGCATCTGCGGTCGCTATACCCCATGCAAGTCTTACCTATGCTACTTTCATCTTTGTATCTGTGAATGGTAGGTCGGGGTTGTATATTGGATGCGAGGCTGGGAATCGATATCCATGGAGGTCTGCTGTCCCTCCCTACTGTGTTAGCTCCCGTAGCTTTCCTGTCTCCTTGCACATGGGGTAATACTGTTCTGCTCGCCATATAGGGTTGTGACCAGAGTCAAGTAAGGTCTGTACTTTGCAAATGGAAAACTGTACACATACATGCCTATAAATTCTGTTACTGCTACTGTAAACTAATATTGGCATTGGTAGTTTACTTCAAGTCTGAGGTTGCTGTTGCTAACCTAACGAGTGTTAGCATCAAGCTATTAGAAACATCGACCCTGCAGATAGATCATTTGAGGATGTGGCAACCAGGCTGGAGGGAATTCTATTCCCTCTGAGTCTCCGTCAGTGGCAGAATCCTGTCAGTTTACTAATAAAAATCTAAATATTTGAAAACCCTGAGGTCCTGTGTGAAAACAAGGGTTAAAGTGAATATTTCTGAACCGAGACCACTGGAGCTGCCTTGAAGATCATCCTTTGCCGCCACCCACAAGCCTGTCACTCTCTGGACTGAAGCTGGAGCCCAGCCTGGCAATGTGCCACTGTAATCACTCAGATGCTCTGACCCCGTTCTTCGGCAGTGAAATTGGAAGGGCAATGCCAATTGTATAGCTTTTGCTTTGCAGGTTAAATGATCTGATATACGCTGGGGAGTGTAGGATAATACCAGACACACAGCAGGTACAATAAAGTATGAATAGCTTTGTTATTCCTTTATTTTTTTATGTGTGTGTATATGTGTGTGAATGTATGCCACGGGTGTGCATACTTGTGAAGACCAGAGGTGGTTGATCCCGGGAGCTGAAGTTATAAGTTGTGAGCCATCCTATATGGGTGCTGGGAACTGAACTCAGGTCCTCTGGGAGAGCAGCAAGTGCTCTTAACCACTGAACCATCACTCCAGCCTGCTAGTCCTTCTCTTGATATCTCTGTCACTTTTTTTTTCCTGTCCCTCAATGTGGCAGACTCTTTTACTCATATTTTATTTGGATGTTGCCTTAGTCCATTCAAGTTGCTGCAACAGCATAGCATAAAACAAGACCCTTATGAACAACAGACATTTACTTCTCATCATCCTGGAATCTGTGAAGTCCAAGGTCAAAATACTGGCAGGCTCAACATTCTGATGCAGTCTAGCTTCCTCAGAGATGAATCTTCTTGCTCTGTCCACACACGAGGGAAGGAGCAAGGCCTCTCTCTGGTACCTCTTTTATAAGGGCACAAATCTTACTGATGCCACCCTCATGTCCCATCATCTCCTAAAGCCATATTTCATAATATCACACATTGGGTTCTTAAGTGCTGATATATAAAGTTTAGGAGACATGAACATTGAGGCCCATGTGTACTTTATATTAAATCAAGGGTATGAAAACTGACCAAGGCTTGTATTCTGTTCTGCTTGTCTTCCCTCCAGTCTGGAACTCGCCTCCTCCCCAACTGTCTTGAATTGTGCCTCCGCAATTGCAAACACCCAAGATCTAAAGGGACTTCTGTTTGAAGGCTGGACCTCCCATTTCTTCAGTATATCTTGTATTCTTAAGGAAGAAAAAGACTCGTACAGTCTCCTAGAATAGGATCTTTACCCCTCACCCCACAAGCTACCTTAAGACTAGTTGTACCAAAATCCTTGGAGTCAAAAGGCTTGTCCAAACATTGTGAAGCCTTGGACAACTTCCATGGAGGCTCAGACCAGACCGTCTCCTATCTAATCCCTGTAAGGTAACCCTAGTTTTGTGCTCACCTAAGCAATCAAGGAGATAATGTGGGAGTAACAGCAGCCCAGCCAAACTATGTAGGATATAAAGACCACAGTATAGATGGTTGGTTTTCATCCTAAGATCAGTGGAAAACCATCGGAGAAATTTAATGATAATAAGGGTGGATTACACTTATTGAACATGTCTAGACACCATTCCAAAGGACTGTACATGTATGTATTATTTCAGTTATTCCTCACTTAGAGATTAGGACATAGTATCCCATTTAACAGATTGAAGGTACCAAAAAGTGAAGTATGTTTCCCAAATCTCTCTGGTAAATGGCAAAGCTCACATTCTTTGCCACTGCAGGAAGCTGCCTCTTTCAGTAGAGAAAGGACACATATTCTTGATTAACAGGGAGAAACCCAGCCCACTTCCTGAAGGGAATGCTCGGCCCCACCAACTTGGACAGGTATACTTGACTGTTCCTGAGGCTGAGGAGAAGACTTGACAGGTGGTACATATACTGTCTTTGTCCCTAACCGTTATCTGGAGCTGGTGCCTGAGGGGTCTGGCAATGCAGAGAAGCCCTTATCAGCTGTTACCTGGGCTGTTTTTCCCCCAGGGAGCTACAGGACACTGCAGTGAAGGCATCAACATTCAGCTCCACTGTCTACACATGCTGTTCTGCCTTTAGGGAGTGCCAAGTACTCACATGAATGAATGTGATTTGAAGCGTGCACTTTGGATAAATCCATGGTTCCTAGATGATTGGATGGATGACTTGAGATGGGGAAGAATGAACCATGTGCAAGGGGGAAAGTTGAATGGACTAAACTTAGAGGCAGTCACTGAGTTCGCAAGCCAATATCTTTTTGTCCGTTTGACATAACAGAGAAAAGAGGAAGGAGATTAAAAAACCTAAATGAGATGACTATTGAGGCAAGATGTTTCCTCCAGGAAGATACACTTTTTAAGTAATACAAGAGTCTCCAAAATTAGCTCAGATTGGCTTTCCAGAAAATTCTGCACAGTGCATGAAAATGACTCGACCTCATAGATACGGACTCAGAAAATCCAATTCCCAGCTCTCTGTCTTTCTCTTCTTACTGTGCCTGTTTCTTCCCCCTCTGGCGTACTGGCTTTTTTCCTCCTCTGCTTAGTTGTGGGTTTCCTTGTCCTGTGCTTCTAGTTCTTCAGCCTTCAATGGGAAAACTGTGGCCCTCACCACTCCTGGGTCTTTGAAGTCCAGTACCCATTTTGGTTTAGTACATTATGGCCTCCTCGCAGCTGAGCACCAGTATGCATGTATGCATGTGTAGCCATTGACTCCATTCACTAAAGAGGCAAAGGTGACTTAAGGAGTGAAAGGGGTAGCCTTCAATGTATCAGGCCAGGATGAGCAGGCAGTGTAACTGTGGGGACATGGGATTTAGAGACTGGCGGCAGATTTGTCTTCTTAGAGTTCCATTAGTTGGTTCCTGGATTCTCTCTATTTTAGAGGCAAAATATGAGTCCCAGAAAGCTTGTCATTAGGTAAGAGACAGAGTTGGAGAGGCAACTAACAAAGGACCTCCCTTCCCCACCAAAGCACTTGGATTAGGTGGCCCAAGGTAGTGTCATGAGTCAATGAAATAGTTGGCTATCTGGGGCTGACAGTGATAAGGCAAGAAGCCAGTGTGAACAGGTCTTCTTCAGAGTGTTTCTATATTTATATTCAGAACACTCCAAAGACTATTTCAACTGTTATACTTTAGCAAATGTCTTTCATGCAAATTTTGATATTTTTCAATGAAGGAACCTTCATATGAATCAATGAAATAATTATCTCCACCTCCCACACAAAACACCCAGTTCTTTTGAGTTGCACACCTTCAACATGCTGAGGAGAGAGTCTCTCCAGATTGCCATCCTCACCTCTGAGGCCTTTGTCAACTCTGAATCTTGACAGCTGGCTAGAGTTCCAGATGTGGAGGCTGGTGGTCAGTGCCAGGCGTCTTTCTCTATAGCTGTCCATCTTATATTTTGAGACAGCATCTCAGTGAACATGGGGCTCATCAATTCAACTAGAGTAGCCAGGCAGCAAGCCCCAGGACTACAGGTACCTACTATGTACCTGGCTTTGTATATGGGTCCTAGGAATCTGAACTTGGGTCCTCATGCTTACACACCAGCGTTCTGCCCTGCGCCATCTCCCAAACCATTGCATGTCAGAGTCTTACAAGGACTCGCAGAGCTCTATGTGACCTCATCCCTCTGACACCCCCCCCAACTTGCCACTTCCCTCCTGCATGGTTCTTCTTTTCCATACCCGCTCAGCTGACTCCTTCCCCTCCATGAAGTCCTTGCTCAAATCTCACCTTTTGTTACTTTCCCAATGTCCATTGCTTTTACCCTGCTCTACTGTTTTCCTTGTCTTTCTTTCTCCAGACCTCTATCTGCTAACATCCAAAATTAATAGCATGTCTACTGTATTTACTGTAATTTCCTCCTCTTCTTACCTCTGTGGCCACTAAGAAGCTAAACCACAGGGGCTCAGGGGTCTTTTCCAGATTCTTCTGAGGTATACCCATGCGCTTAAACTAGCAGCTCGTTTATGTGACTACTCAGTAGCTATTTGTTGAATTGAAAAAGGCAATGCCTCTCTCAATGCTGAGACCCTCTCTGCAGATGTAAAGTCTTGTCCAGCTGAGTTCTTACTGAGTGCTGGGCAGTCACAAGGCCTCTCATTCACACACACATTTTTAACTTCACAATAATTCATTGTTTTGAGGTTACTGTGCACCTTTTGATGACAAGATTTAGACAAGATCTTCCACAAGAGTTGAGTCTTGTTGAAGGTCACCCAAGTTACCCTAAAACCAACGCTGTGTACTCTGGAGCAAGTTCACACTATGAAGCCTTTCATTGTCCAGAAAAATGTCCTTTGGTCTGCTTAAGTCATTAGTGATACAATTCAAAAACAATTCATTTCTACTCAGAGCATCTTCCTAAATACAGGGTGGGAAGAAACTCTATAAAGACACACAAAAATATATTTTAGTATAAGGTAAAAAAAAATAACACTAAAGCAAAACACACACATATGGGGCGGGTCGCTGGACCCCCGGAGTGGTGTGTGTGGGCACCCTGGGGTCTCCGCCACACCTGGTTAGTCCTGGCGTGAGTCTGGCCGCAAGCGATGTGGGGAGCGCGCCTGGGCTCCCGGGCACACTCACTCTGGATGTGGCCCTGGGTCAGGTGTGCATGCACTCTCCCGCCGTGGTTCTGGTCCCACTAGCCGCTGGCGGGCCTGGACAGCCGCGCCTCTCTGGAGACTGCAGGTACGCAGACTTCTCTGATACTGGCTGTAGCTGATAGCTACACACTTCTCTGGAGTGGAGAGCTTCCTCTGCTACTAGATTATTATCTAGTCGGAATCCCACCTCTATTACACCCTTGTACCCTTCCTCAGGATTGCGGGGTTCCTGGCCAGTGAACTCCACAGGGAAGAGGCACGGAGGCGGCGAAAGCTGGGGTATCCGTGGGCCGATAACGGAGGAATAGCGCCCCCCGGGGAGACTGGATCACAGGATTTAGTGTTACAGCTCAAGACAAGTGACTCAGCTCAGATCTCAGTGATTCAGCTCCAGCTCCAAGTCTAAGGGAGGTGATCCAGGCTCTGAGTCTGAGTGAGGTGATCCAGGCTCCAACTTTATTGGGGTAAAACTAGGACTATTTATAGTGTAGAGACAGTAGAAGAAGTCTTAGCTGATTGGCACTTTTAGGATGCCTCATTTACATAGGGCGGTGGGCTTCTATCAGGCTATCAGACAACGCCTGATTAAAACCTGGTAGCTCCGGTGCTGGAGGGCATGTATTTGTGGCGAGCACTGTAAAAGAAGAGTCAGGGAGGATGCCAGGAAGGCACTCTGCTGTGAAGGAATCTGCAGCACATGGTTTCCGAGCTCATGAGCTATCCGGACGTGAAGAAACTTCTACTTGCATAACAGAGAACCCCAACACACACATACACACACACACACACACACTCTCACGCTCACACACTCGCTCACTCAATGCAGAGGCAAAATCCCAAGTCCATTTTCCTTTCCAGTTTGTAGCTTTGTTTTTCCTTACAATGGCTGCCTAATCAGGCATGGCTCTAGAAGGCCAGGCAATCAGACTTCTCACTTCGTAGGTTTCTCTTGGCAATCCCCAGCTTAGGACACCATGTTTTTGTAATAAGTTGGGCGCACATGGGCTGTGCAGCTAGTGGAATGGCTAGACATGCTGAGAGAGGAAGCCAGACTTGTCTGACACCAGCACACACATTCTGAGAGCACTGGCCCAGGCAGAATTGTAGGTCTCAAAGCAAAGTGCTTCCTGTCTCCAAAGGCATTTGGGTGATTCCTGGATGACCCCTCGCATTGCGTCTAGGAGAATGTCCCACTCAGGACAGAAGGAAGAACTGGACAGTGATGACAGAGCTGTCAGGACACATTAGAGGTCCTTGGAAGCCTCCAGTGCAGAAGTAGTTCCAGTAGGAAGGGGTTGAATAAGAAGAGAAGTGTGATGGTGCATGGCTTTAATCCCAGCGCTCAGAAGGCAGGGGTAGGTGGCTCTCTGTGAGTTCAAGGCCAGCCTGGTCTACATAGTGAGTTCCAGGCCAGCTTGGACTATAGGGAGACCCTGTCTGAAAGAAACACAAAAAACAATTAATTAATTAATTAATTAATTAATTAGAGAATCAAGTGCCAGACTCTCTTCAGAAGTTGGAACATCAGACTTACATATCTATTTTCAGAGTGCATTGGCTTTCAGTAGGGGGAGAGAACCACAGTTTTCAGTTCACAGTTAGCAATCTCCCAAATCTGAGAGAGACTGGAAATTGGGACAGGGAGGACTTAGAACAAAGGGTATGTGTCTCTATAGTGGTAATGAGCATAGGCAGCCCTATTCTGCCAGTAGGTATACAGGGGAAGGAACTGAAGCCTGTTCTGGGTGCCATGGGAGCTGGGCTGCCCCACAAGGGTCCCCTTTATCCCTTTGGCATCAACTGTGCCTCTAGGAAAGGAGGATGGGCATGGAAGCTATTTGTCTACAAGATCTTGCTGCTCTGGGCTGAATCATGGCTACCCTGAGGGGTGGAGGCACTGGTCTTTAAGAGCTGTGCAAAATCCACTGGATGTGTGAGCAGGGGCCCAGGGCAGTGTGGGAAACAGAAGTACTCTCACAGTAGCATGCACACCATGTTATCATCACTGGATGTTTTCCCATAACTCCATTATTTGGTCCACACACTAATACTCAATTTTTACATGAAAATGGGAAGTTCAGCTTTTACTTATTGCTCTAGACTATGCATTCTTAGCAAGGGTGCCCAAGAGGTGAAAGTTGGTTGTAGTATTGGTGATGGTAGGAAATTAAAGACATCTACCCCTTTTTATGCATATGCATTCTACACATGCCAAATGTGTCCAACTCAAGGCGGAATGGCAGTATATGACCAAGAATAGCTATGAATGTGGTCCAACACAGAATCATAAACCCAAACATTATGAGATTGTGTGTTCCTTTGTATGCTGGTGCATGTGCACATGTGTGCGTATACATGTGGAGGCCAGAGGTCAATCTTAGTTTGTTCTCTGGAGCCATCCACCTCATTTTTGAGACCGAGTCTCTCACTGACTTGATGTAGGCTGACTGGCCAGTGAGTCCTAGAGACCTCCCCCTTCCCAGAGCTGGGATTACAAGTATATGCCATGCTTAGCATTGTTTTTAAAAACATGGGTTCCAGAGATCAACTCAGGATTTATGCTTGTGCAGACAGCATTTTCCCAACAGGGTCATATCTCCAGCCCCATTATATGATTCTTTTAGTGTGTAATTCAGTTGTACCATTCTCAATGGAACTTTGTATATAACAGCATTGTGTCATAATAACAAAAGGTCACACACTCCTAACAGTTGTACAGAAGTGTTTATGGGCCATATTTAACTATCCGCAAATAGATAGCATTCATACAGTTATGCAGATATGCATATAAATACACATATAAATACACATTTACATATATGCAAAAATACCCTTGAATATCCTATCTGTAGAATTAAAATTCATGGGAACTTAACAAATGTTTAATAGATGTCTTAGGGGGTGATAAGAAAAAGAAAAAGGCTGAGAAACCTAGGTCTAGAACTTTCCTGTCTAGCCACTAGCTACACATGACTCCTGAGTTGTAGAAATGTGGCCGTGTGGCAGTCTGAATCAGGACGTGAAGGGAGTGTAAACTCCACACCAGATTTCAGCAAGAAAAGCAGAATGGAAAATATACCCTTAATTTTGTGTTTATTACAAGTTGGAACAATAACATCGTGGCTATCTTGGGATACATAAAATATACGACTCAAATTAATTTCACCTCCTTTTTCCTTTTCTCCATGTGGCTCCTGGAGAACATAAAGATCACAAATGTGTCTCACAGTCTGCTTCCAGTGGGCAGTGCTGCTCTAAAGGACCATCTGCTACCAAGAAGCATAAAGAAAGGACCAGAGTCTTTTTTTTAATATTTTACTTATTATCTTATGTGTGTGAGTGTATTGCCTGCATGTGTGTAAGTGCACCCCTGTTATGCAATACTGTTATATACTGGATTCCAAATAAAAATCACCAACACCACTTAATTGAAAGCAACAAAGTAAAGTTTTACTACGGCCAACCGGGCCATCTATATTGGGAATAGAAGCAGCCTCGAACACCAGTCGGCCAGATTTTTTATAGGACTACTGAAGCAGAACAAGTAGGCCAATCAGGTTTATACAACACAGCAAAATTTGAGCATAGCAAACTTCAAATTTACCAGTCAACTATTGGTCATTGCGCAGACATGGGCTTGGGTAAGTGAAGCAGGTTTACAGAAGCGAGATAAGTGTTTGGTCAACTGCCAGCCTAGGTTACAATACCCTGTGGCATGCGGTCAGGCCATTTCTCAGAATTCAAAGTTGCTTCTCCCTTCTAGGTATCTTTCATAAGTAAGGTAAAGGGTATTTCTCCTGAAATGGCTACTTTGGGCAAAATGGAGTGACTTAGACTAGGTTAGTTTAGCTGAGATAGTTCAAATAGTTCAGAAGAGAGTGTTGGATCCCCTGGAACTGGAATTACAAATGGTTGTTAGCAGCCATGTGGGTGCTGGGATTTGAGCTCAGGTCTTCTGCAAGAGCAGCTAGTGCTCTTAACCACTGAGCCATCTCTCTGGCCCCTGACCTAAGTCTTTCTACTCATGCTATAATGGAAATGGTAATTAAGAACTGTGGATCAGGAAGAGTTCCTAGGCAAGAGATAAGACTGGGGAGATAAGCTGGAGTGTCATTCCCCCCCCCCATCTCCTGTGGTTACCCAGGATAGAAGTCTTTTGTTCTCCAAAGTTTAGAAACCTCTGAGATAAGAGAGAGGTATGGGGGAGGTGAGCATCCTCCATCCTGCCCCCTATGGTCGACCTGGAAGGAAGTCTTTGTGACCCCTGGGGCCATATGTTACCTTACTGAATCATCACACGTACCTTTTACTTAATTACCACCTATATGCTGTTCTGTCTTTTACTTGTACCCCTAAAATGGAAGGATCTGTGGGTCAGTCTGCTAGCGTAAAATTAAATCCCTCTCCTCACCTGACTTTGGCTGCTAGTCTCTGATTTTCCCGTAACAATGCTGTGCACTGCTCTGTTTTCCTCTAGCTGCCCTCTGCAAAAGAATCATTGCATGGACTTCCCTGTGCCTCAGTTTCCTCCTGACCCTGTCCCTTCTAAGCTCTTTGTAAATGGAAAGCTTCCCTCTAGCCGTGCATCTACTATAGAACCAGCTTTGAGCCTGGGGCCATTGCAGACTATAAGGATGTGGGTTCTCAAAACCTACCTCATCAGAGGTGATAGTTCCATAAATAGTGACATCATCTGCTATGTGTCTGCTCCTTGGGCAACACTGCAGGAGCAAGGTTAGCAAAAGATCTAACATGAGAGAGTGCCAGGTTAGAATGTTAGATAAATGATCATTTTAACCAAGAAAGAAAAAAAAAATAAAGCTCTCATTTCTTCTGGGAAGGGGGAGATCTATTCTCCCAAATAGGCTTTTATAAAACCTTCCTATGATAAACAAGGACTAATAAAACCCTCTCACAAATGCTGCTCTGCTGGGCGGAATTGATGCTTGGATCTGTGATAGGCCCACCCTTCTATTCCTTTCCTGATGCCCAATGTAGTAGGGGAGAAAAATCGATTCTATTTTAATTTCATGAGAAAAATGCTGAATGAAAAAAAGATGCAGTAGACTGACACTTCAGGCTTCAGCCCTCCTCAAATGTGTAATTATGTGATCAATGGAATTCTCCTTAGGAAGGTCTAGCAAATCTGCCCCCTGCCTTCACCTTTGATAAGGAGGCAGGAAGTTCCATGCTGGTAAGAGGAACCCCCTTCTGGTGCTCAGGAAATTCAGTTCAGCCTTGAGTCCCTGGACCTGCCTCACTGTCTAAATTTGTTTCGGCCTAACTCCCCTAATTATGGTTTCTGTGCACCCATTCTCCTGATCCAGGTACTCCCCTTAACCCTCTGAACTCCTGCTTCTATAACTTCTCAGGCAAGGATCTTTCTTTTGGTAAACATGATCCCTGATCCATTTCTGGTTTCCCAGGGCCTGGGAAGCAAGATCAGCTGATTCTTCATGATAATCAGAGAGCACAAAGTTAGGCAGGTGGATTCAGGTGAACCCAGGTTCGCACTGATTCAGTTCAAGTCTGGCTTCACCTTTTACTAGTTGTCAGAGCTCCAGAAATGAACTTGTAGAAGTAACAACTATTTCCCCTAAGCCTTAGTTTCCTCATATGCATTATGGGAAGGGGAACGGTAGTCCTCTCTAGCCTCCTTTGATGTTTCCATGAGTAATGAATAGAAAGTGTTTAGCAGGATGCCTGGTAGTAAATGTTCCCTTATATTATTATTACTATTAATTGTTATTAGTCCCAACTTCATGTTTCAACTTAGAATATTTTGACTTTGCAGTGGTGCGAAAGGGATACCCATTTAGCTGTTATAATTTGCACTTGTAGTAGAGTTTCCAGTCAGCTACATGACACATTCAATGCCTCATTATAAAGACTTTGTTTTCCATAATTCTGCTCCACTGCCAGATAAGTATTCTGAGCACATCGGATAGGATAGGGTAGCCAGAAGTGGTAGCTCACTGTGTTCCCTCAAGAGAATGAGGCAGGAAGACCACAGGGACGAGGTCAGCCTATGCTACATGCTAAGTTCCAGACCAGCCTGGGCTACATAGGGTATCCTTTCTCAAAAACAAATGAATGAATAGATGAATAAATGATAAATAAGGCTAAGCTATGATATTTAATAGATGAGATTCATTAAATGCACTTTTAACTTATATTCAGTTTACAATGGGTTTATTGAGACATAACCTGTCATAAGTTAAGGAGCATTTTTAACTGTCATGAAGACATTAGAAGCTGAGAATTTAGCTTTTGGCTATGGCACTGTCCTCTCCTGATGACAAACGAATAGGGGAGAAAAGTCAAAGAGACGAGCCCGCATTTTTATCTCTTCTCTTTAATAAAAAAAGGACTTAATTTTAAAATAATTTTAGACATCTGGAAAAGTTGAAAAATTGGTGTCACAAGTTTCCATATCTCCATTGCTCATATTTCTCTAATGTTCTTTTCTTATATAGACATGGCCTGGAGACTGACGCTAAGACATTAACATAGATGGATACTTGGAACTACAATATGATGAGTTCTGTGATCAACAGGCCTTATTTGTATTTCACTTGGATCCCAGATCCTTTGCCTCATCTAGGATCAATCTAGAGTAATTTGCTATACCTAGCTCTTACTACTCCTTAGTATCCTCACATTTGGAGACAACAATTCTTGTCCCTAATAATCTTGGCACTTTTGAAGAGTTCTTGTCAGTTTAATACTGTCAACTGCCTTTAAGTTTTTCTGATATTTTCTCATGATTTGATTCAGATTATGCATCTTGAGCAAAAAATACCAGCCAAGTACTATTCCCTTCTCAGTGCATTTTATCAAAAGGCACCTGTGGTCCATATTTTCATTACTTGTGTTATTAATGTTGATACATGGTTAGTAAAATGCCATGTAGGCCTGGTGCCTCTGCCATGCTTTGTAGTAGGGATACCAAAGAAAATGGGATGTTATCCATGTCTCAAGAAACCTCCAAGACTAATGATCAAATGATGTTCTAGTTACTAGGCTTAGAGAAAAGCATGCATAAATGCAGTGACATAAATCAACAACTTTATTGTACTGACAGAGTCTGGGGATCAGAAACTCAAAAGGACATAGCAGGAGTAACTGTGTCAGACTCATGGTATCAGGAGTCTCGGCTAAGAAGACACACATGATCAAGGTGACTATAGACCTGAGCCTAGGGTCTCCTGTTGGCTTTCTTGTGATGAGTCTGGGGCTGGGCAACCTGACTTCACTGAGGTCTGAACTGGAGTATCTGTGGGTGGCATTTTCATGTATCCCTTGTTTTCTGACTCATGACCCTCCCCCAAGGAATTGCACTTCTGACATGGCAGTTTGGACACTGCAGACCTGAATGTTCCATTGGTTTTTACATCCTGGTCTTAGAAGTCACACAACATCACTCCTCATTTTCTTAGGCAAAGCAGCCACAAATTCTCTAGGACTCAAAATGTGGCATATAAACTCCACCATTTGATGGGACGAAAGAATTTGGGTCTATTTTTTTAAAAACTACCAAAACTAGGGCTCAATGGTTAAGAACACTGACTGCTCTTGCAGAAGACCCAAGTTCAAATCCCAGTACCACACGGCAGCTAACAACTGTCCGTAACTCCAGTTCCAGGGGATCTGACAGCCTCTTCTGTCCTCCACAGGCATTGCATGTCACAGGTGCACTTACCTGCATGTAGGCAATACACGCATACACATAAAATAAAAATAATAAATGAAATATAAAAAATAAAAACTACCAAATCTAGGAAAAGTAACAAAAGGGCTTTCTATTTCCACAGGTTTGCAAACTTGCTCCCAATAGGACGAGGCCTCATCAGCTTAGGACACACTAAGAGTAGACAGAGACGGGTGGAGGCCTGCTTTGGAGAGGACCTTAATATTCTGGTTTGATGGTAAAAGTTGGCACAGGTTCATTTGCTGGAGCATTTGTTCCCAAGCTGGGAGCACTGTTGGGGGAGGTTATGGCGCCTTTAGGAAGTAGTACCTAGCTGGAAGATAAAGGCCATTGGAGTGGGAAGCCTGAGGCTTATAGCCCAGCCTTGCTTCTAGTTCTGTGCCCTCTCTACTAGCTGATCTGTCAGGCTGCACCACAACTGCCTGCTACCACAGGCCAGCTCCTTCAGCCACCGTGCATTCCCACCATTTGGGACTGTATCCCCTGAGCTGTGAGTCAACACAAGGCTCTCTTCCCTTAAGTAGCCACTGTCAGTATTTGGTCAAAAGTAACAAAAACATTTTCCAAGTTCCTCCTCTGGTCTGATAGTCACAGGTCCCCACAGTCAATTTTCCTGTCCCTGAAGTTGATCACAGAGGCAAGACCAAGGCAGGGTAGCAGGCTGGGTTGTGGGATGGAGGATAAGGGGCTTCAGCATTCAGATGACCTCATTTCAAATCCCAACTGAACCACATCAGGACTTGTTACATCCTCATTTATTCAGTAACCCTTACTGGTTCTTGTGCTGTGCCAGGCTGAGTGCTTGGCAGTCACTGCAGTCAAAAGAACCAGGCTGTGCCCTCAGTGAAGGGTGTTCCCAGGATGTCTTTACCAGGAAGGCTGTTAATGTGGCTGCAATGTTCCAGGAAGCAGTGTCATAGAATTGTTTAGCTACTACTATATGTATGCCTAAGGCCAAATGGAAAGGAATTAGTCATTCAACTTAGCAATTTAACCAGGCTCAACCTAGCACAACCAAAATCGACTGAGTGAGAAGTTGGAAGGCAAGCTGCTTACCTTCAAATACCCAAGAAGTAATGCTTTGCAGGCTCAAAGCCATTGGGAAGATCACTAGGCAGACTCATTAAACAAGAAGATTTCTGTGAAAATGACAAAATCATAGCACCCCAGATACCCCAGCATGAGATTAAATGCTGAAAGGAGGTTTAAGCTCTGTGTTATTAAGCAGCATTGTGACAGTTTAAGGAAAAGAGAGTTTAGAGCCATTCAAGTTGGTGATGGCCCTGGTACGGGACTGTGACTGTATGAAACTGTAGGAATACCCTTCTGTGTAGGGCAGAGGATGGGGAAACTGTGTAAAGAAGCCAACCTCCCCATTCTGCTTCCTCTTTCTGAAATACCTGTAATAATTTGGTGATGGCCCATACAGCCTGGGACTAGCTCCCTTGCAGAATGTCAGCAGCACTGACCGAGAGGCACTACAGTGTGAATCCCTGAGCACACAGTGTTAAGAAAGGAAGGCAACCCATGCACAGCCCCCAAGCCCTTCCCCTTGGAGCTCAGCTCTTGGTACCAGTAAAGCCTGACAGACGGAGTACAAAGCCCTTGAAGCTACATGTAATTGTTGAAGCATTTAAGCCTTCGGCTCTTGGTAGAGGGGTAGTGCTGGGTTCTAACACGGTGTTACAAGATTAAACTCTAGGGTGGGTCCCTCTCCCAGGCTGAGGGCCATGCCTTCCCCTGCCTGTCCAGGGGCAGCAACGTCAGGACAAGGCTGGTGAGGCTGTCATGACTCTCTTCCCATGTTTATGGTTCAGGAAGTCCTCCAGTTTGAGGCCTGGGGCCATGCATTGGGCTTACTCCAACTTCTCTAGGACCTCATCCTTCTTCACCCAGAACTCAGTCATCAGCTCTCAGGTTGACTTTCTTCTCCCATCCCGTGAGCATCTTGTCTAGCCCAGGCCTTCTTGATCATCTTGCATTTGGACTATATCTTTAAGAGAGGCCTGTGTATTGCTCCTGCAGGGAGCAAGCTCCACACTACTTCCCTTCCCCAAGGATGGGTGTGTTCAAATTTAGGGTGTTTGAGAATCACCTGCAGAGTTTGTTAAATATAGAAAGTGGGCCTGAACCTAGACATTCTGATACTCAGGTCTGGGCTAGGCCCATAAATTCCAAGTGATGCTGACAGTGAATTCTCTGTAGACCACCCTTCTTTAAATATAACGTGGGGGGGCATACATGAATTCACTGTATTTACATAATTTCCAACCCTCCTTCTCCCCCCTCCAAATCCTCCATCCCATTCCTTCTCTCTCTCTCTCTCTGATTCATGACCTCTCCTATAATTATTATTCTTACATACATACATATATACATACACACATATGTGTTTAAGGCTGGCCGCTTGGGATTGGATAAATCCTCCTTCCCTCCACAGCCATCTGACTTAGTTCTTCATCTAGGAGTGGGGCCTTGTGAAATTTCTCCCATCACTGATAGCATGTCAACTGGTGTGGCATTATGCAAGTCTTGTTTAGGCAGCCATGTTGAGATTTCATGGGTGCAGTGTCACTACACATCTTGAAGAAACCATCTAGCAGCAGGTGTCCTGGTCTTCCAGCTCTTACAGTCCACCCTCTCTGCTGCAATGTTCCCTGAGCCTTAGATATATGAGTTGTATTGTAGATGTACTAATTGATCCTGGGCACCCCATGGTGTAGACCACACTTTTAACAAGGCTGTTCTAAAACAAAGCTATGACTGTGTCTCCCTTGATAACCTGACTTCCCCTTTAATGACACTATGTTTGCCTCAGGTTACATGAATATTCACATAAAAACTGCCATGGAGCAGGGATGCCACATATTGCTGCATATGTTGTGTGCTAATAAACTCATACCACCAAGGAGATAAAGTCTATTAAGGGATAGGCTCTCTGGCTGGAAGACACAAAGTACTGAGACATACATATATTTTTCTTCTCAAGAAGGTACCCTCAGCTCACTGAAATACCGGGGAGGGGCTGAGATTTGAGGGATACAGATACCTCTTTCTGATTTCTGCAGAAGCACTTCACAACCCAGCAGTGGCCCTGCCTAAGAACAGATCTCTAGCTTACTCTGGCCCCATACTGTCTATCATCGGCCAGCCATTCTCATACTCCTCTGGTTAACACCATCACACTGCATGTGGGAAGGCTTCCTACTCCAGAGACATCAACTCTCCTGCTTTGTGCTCACAGGACCCACCTTCTCTCCTCTGAGCAGTAATCTTTGTTACTTTTACTTCTTGTTTGCTTAATTTCTTTCTTGTTTTTTTTGCTTTGTTTGTTTGACTTTAAGTTTCATCTTTTTGCTTGTTTATAGGTTTGGGGTTTGACAGGTCTTGGATTTAGTATCCAAGGGGACACTATGGTAGATTGTCCTTTGGGGTAAGAAGTTTATTAAGAGTTATTAACACCATGGACAGATAGAGACTGCAGTGTGGCAGGGACTCTAAGGAGAGTTCAGGTGTATGGTGGTTTGAATGAGAATATCCCCCATACCACCAAGCATTTGAACACTTTGTCTGAGGTTGGTGACTCTTTGGAGAGGTTTAGGAGGTATAGCCTTGCTGGAGGAAGCACATCGTTTGGGTGGGCTTTCTCCTTGTCCAGTCTGTCTCTCTCCTCTTCCTGTGGCTACTTGAAAATGTGAGCACTCAGCTTTCTCTTCTTGCTGCTTCCTGCCATGCCTCTCCGTCATGATGGACTCTTATCCCACTGGAACCAAATAAATTCTTCCTTCTCTAAGTTGCTTTGGTCATTTTGTTTTATCACCACAACAAGAAAGTAGCTAATACAAGGTCTATGTCACAGAGTAAGGTTCCCTTCCTATAGGTCTCTGAGAAAGGGGGAGGTTTCCTCTAATCAGACTGTCTCTGATTACTGTGCAGCTAGCAAATCAATGTTCAACTCCTTGTGGGGGAAGTGAGGAGGAGGGACACATCTAATCAAGGTGTACCCATTACACAGGTAGGCATTTGGTGGCCTGTGGAGTCTGGCAATCTGATATCTTAAGTTTCCTTGAGGAAACGAGAACGGTGCCTGTCAGTTTCCAGGAATCTGGACAGTGTAGAGTCTGTTTACTGACTCTTAGGCAGGCTTCCAGTAGGGTGTTGCAGCAGACAGTGCACAAGTTTCACCCATCTGCAGCCTTTGATCCTGGGATCCGTGCTGCTACACCCTACTGGGAACCTTTTGGGTTTGTGAAATAGTCTCACTAAGTAGCCAAGCTACCCCCCAACTGGCTATCCTCCCACCTCTCCCTCCCTCCCAAGTGATTGACTTATAGGCATGGACCATCATTGCCTGGCTTGAACATTTTATTTTGAAATAATTTTATTCACACACACACACCCCAATGAAGAATTCTGTACCCTGTATGCAAGTCCTCATGTTAGCATCTCCCAGAGCATGGTATACTTGTCAAAAGTAAAAAGCAAAAGTTCCTCTCTGCATTACATGGAGTAAAGCTTGGATTTCTTTGGACCTCCCCCATTTTCCTACAGATGACCTTTTACATCTTCCAGGTTCCCATGTGGAATTGAGTTGACATGTCCCCTTGTCCCCAACAGTAACTCTTCCCTCCACCCCATCTCTCTTCCCTTTATTCCCACAGTCTTCCAAACTCCAGAATAGCAAATGCATCAGTTGTAATCAGTTTTCTGTTGTTAGATTCATCCTCTGCTCTCTAGGAAAAAGGGCACAGTGGCCCAGAAGTCACAGGCTCATATGCTGCCAACATCTGTGCATCCCACTGTCCTTCCAGAAGGATGTGTCCCTGCTGGATTTTTAAATGTTTGAGAAACCAAAGAACCAACATTGTGCTTTCTCACAAGTGCGATTGCCTTGAGCTGGCCTCCTTGCGTGCCGTGTGTCCCAGAGGCTACCTGGGTGGTCACATCCATGTCCAGGAACACATTCACCGTAGATCCAAAGAAGAAAATAACCCAGTTTTGGGTTTAAAGAAAAGAACCCTTTATTCAGTAAATGAGCGTTGCTGGTCTTGTTAAAACTCTGGTCTGTGTAAACTTCAGAGTAGGTATAAAAAGTCCTTAAAGGCAGAGGCTGGTGAGAGGGATAATTTAGGGGGCTGGCTCTCCCAGAGGACTCAGGATAGAGATATAAGTGTCTCTATGAGAGGGAAGGGTGCTGAGCTGTGAAGCATGCTTCCCATCCTTGACCTGTGGGACACAGTGGACACTCAGTTTACACTGTCATCCCTAACAGCTGGGGCTGTTATGCTTCCTCAACTTCAATTTTCTTTGTATTCTATTTATTATTGATTTAAACCCCTATGGCCCATAATCAAACTTGATGTTTTCCCCCTGACCTGTATACAAGTATAACTAGTGTTTCCCTTGCCTGCTAAATCTGCTAAGTTTCCTCAGTTTGGGGTGATCTCTTCTGGTGGTGACCATTTCTGAATGATCCGTGGGTCCCTCCAGGCCATCCTGGCAGTGCTACAGCATAACCACCACATTTGTACACCAGCCAGGATATGGGAAGGAGAGAAGCCTGCCCCAGTGGAGAATACCCGGTCCCCACCCCCCACTCTGCCCTACTATACTCACAGGCTCCCTGATCCTGGTCTACACTTGACCGTGTCCTCTCTTGGCCTCAGCCCTGAGTAAGCAAAACCATAAAGGATAAATGCCAGTCCGTTTTAGGATTAAGTGTTTGTTTGTTTGTTTATGTGAGGAGGGTAGCCGGTGCTTCAAAATGGTATTTTTGTCACAGTTGTGCGTTTCTAGTCATGGCCCTAGTCTCCCTCTTCCCTTCTTTACCTCATCTCCTCATTTAGCTCCCATGTGCATGCTCACCCTCTGGACTGCAATCTTCCTGTCTTTTCTCTCTGACTGACTGATCAGTCTCACCCCTGACCTGACCAGGGTCTGGAGTACAGTGCAGCTCAAGGCAAGCACATTCAGGAAACAGTCCTTTCTGATGGAGCCCTTTGAGGAACATTGCTCCCTTCTGTTCTCCCTGTATTTCTTTTTAAAAATATCATATTTTTAATTTTATGTGTATGAGTGTACGCCTGCATGTATGTAAGTGTACCTGTGTTGTGCAAAGCCCATGGAGGTTAGAAGAGGGTGTTGGATCTCCTGGAACTGGAGTTACAGATGGTTGTTAGCTGCCATGTGGGTGCTGAGAACCGAACCTGGGTCCTCTGCAAGAGCAGCCAGTGCTCTTAACTGTTGAGCCATCTCTGCAGTCCCTCTCCCTGTGTTTCTTGTTCTCTCCCTTTTTCCCAGGTGCAAAAACAACTGGTTCCTCCAAAGCTGTCCCTGGGTTCATTGTGGCTGACATCTTGGTGCAGAAGCCAAGGCTGCCGTATAGAACTTGGAGCCTCGGTCCTCAACAAAGGGGTTATCGTCTAGGAGTGAAACTGGAGGTCACTCTGAGACAGAAACTAAAATTAGAATTTGTGTTTTATCCTTGAAGAATCTGAGGCTTAGAGAGGTTAAACAAATTGCTTCAGTTAACACAGTAAAGCAGTTACTCATTTTCACACTAAAGGAAAAGAAATGCTGAACAAAGACCCAGTAAGTCTCTTTGTTGACTGGGGAGTTGGCTAGGTCAGTAAGTACTGGCTTTGCAAGCACAAGGACCCAAGTTTGATTGCCATCACCTACATGAAAGAGCTAGGCATGATGGCATGTGCTTTTATACCAGACGTTGGAGAGGCAGAAACAAGCAGACCCTAGGGCTTCCTGGCCAAGCAGCTTAGCCCAATGGGAGAGCTCCAGGCCAGTGAGAGACCCTGTCTCAAAAATAATGTGGACAGTATTCCTGAGGAAAAGCACCCAAGGTTGCTGTATTAGTTACTTTTCTGTTGGACGTGATAAGACACCATGACCAAGGGAGTTTATAAAAGGAAGTGTTTATTTGAGCTTATGGTTCCAGAGGAATTAAGAGTCCATCATCGCAGGGAGGCATGGTGGCAAGAGGTGGTCAGATCAGGGGCAGAAAGCTAAGCAGCACTTATATCTTCAAACAGAGCACAACTGGAGATCAGCAAGGCTTAAGACTCCCTGAGCCTGCCCCAGTAACATGTTTCTTTGAGCACAGCCACACCATCTAAGACCTCCCAAAACAGTGCCACCAACTTGGGCAAAAATATCCAAATACATGGAACCTATGGGGGACATTCTCATTCAAACCATCAGTTGTTCTCTGGCCTCCACCCACATGTGTATAGACATGCACATGCATCCCCCCACATGCACATGTTTACATATGCAAAACTTCTACACACACAGGAACATACAGACACAAAGATCCTTGCCCTCTTAGAGATTTAAGTGTAGAGTAGGGGTCAAGAATATTTTTCTTAAAAAGATCAGAATTATTTTAGGCAGGGTGGACCATGGGGTCTCTGTCTCAGGTCCTTAATTGTGTTGTTGCAATGTGGAAGCAGCCATAGGAAATGAATGAATGAACCACGTACCTATGCTCCAATAATATCTTATTCACAAAAGCAGGCACTGAGCTAGATTTGGGTTATATAGGCCATGTTTTATCAACCTCTGGGCTGATAAATAGAAGGCAGGTGGCTAGAAAATGGAAGGAGAGGAAACACTGACGAAATAATTGTATGATTCATATACAGCCAGTGAGTCAAAGGAGTGATAGTGTCTGCATGCTTTGGGGAATATAAAGTAGGAGTAGCTGGGATTCAGATTGCTCAGGAAAAGTATTGCTCTCTGTGAGATCTAAAGATGAGGAGTCATGACTAAACGAGGAGAAAGCATAGAAGGTGTTCTGAGAACAAAATAACCTATGTAGAGGCTCTGTGGAGAAAGGAACTATTTGTCTTTTCAAGTTCTGAAATGGAGCTTTCAAGGCAGGAGAGCAGAAGTCAGCCAGGACACTGAGCTGCTTAATACCACAGAGTAAGAATGCAGTCTCACCCCTAAGAACTACAGAAAATTGTTGTTCTTATGGCACTATTGGGTTTTTCTAGAACCTGCTCTGATTTCTGAATAGGAATCTGTGCTGGATAGCGTCAGTTGTTAACTTGACACACATGAGAAGAGGGAACCTCAACAAAGGCTTTGCCTCCATCAGCTTGACCTGTAACCATGTCTGTGAGGTATTTTCTTAATTGTTCATTAATGTGGAAGGGCCCAGCCCATTGTGGGTACAGCCACTGCTGGGCAGGTGGTCCTAGGTTTTATAAGAAAGCAGGCTGAGCACAAGCCAGAGGGAACAAGCCAGCAAGCAGCTGAATTTGCTTATGGTTTGTGCTTCAGTTTCTGCCTCCAAGTTCCTGTCCTGCCTGAGTTCCTGCTTTGTTTTCCCTAGATGCTGGACTGTTGCCTGGAAGAGGAGAATGAAATAAACCCTTTCCTCCCCCAATTTGCTTTTGGTCAGGGTTTTATCACAACAATAGAAAATAACTAGAACACAATCACGCTGTCATCAGCCACTGTTGCCAGCCACTGTCGCCCAAGATTTCTCCATCTCTTGTGCCATCAGACAAACCATATAATATATTTTTATGTGTTTTTATTATGGTTTATGCCCTTGGGTAGGGAGGGGATAAGTAGGGGAACTTACAAAGAGACAAGCACTCTTGCGCTCCCCAGCTCAGAGCCTGCCAATCCAGACCACTCCTGGCCCATCCATAGTCTCTGTTAACTTTTGTCCACACATCTTGGGCCCGCAATCTCACCCAAGGTCAGTAAATGCCCCCTCTCAAGTCCATGTGGGTGAGACACAGAGACCATCTTTCCCTCCAAGATGGCGCCACAAGCCCCTCCTTCCATCACTAACTCTCCACAGTCAATTCTTGGCAGCAGGCCCCACCCCTTGGAGGAACCAGGCCCCCCTGGGGAACACAGCCAGCAAAAAGGACAACCTTGAGCATTTGTTGCAGCCAGAATCATCAGCCTCTAGACCCCTGGGTTCACGTGTAGCTGGGCGCCTGTCCCCACTACCCCCTTCATTTTGTGCTTGCCAATTTAATAAATGTTCCCTTTGCTCCACCTCCAAACAGAGATCCATGTTGGATTTTTCACTGGCCGCCATGCCTGCAGCACATTTTTCTCACCTTTCTTCTTTCCATCCTCAGCCTGATCCCCCACTAACTTGGTAAAACTTGCAAGTTAAATTTTTCAAAGAGTGTTTCTGACAAAGCAGTGGGAATTAGATTTGGTGAAGCCCTTCATAAAAAATTGAAGACATGCTATATTAACATACATTGATTTATTCATAGTGTTTCATTACAAGTAAGTGAGGATCCTGTAATACCAGGAAAGGTTAGGAGAGCAGGGGAGCACGGTATATTATATTGACAGCTCCGTAGAAATTGAGTTGCTTTTGGATTGAATTTGGAGTGCAGGAAAGGAGCTGGCTAGTAAATAAGGCATGAGCTTTACCTCCCAGCATCTGTACATCAATGTGGTTGCCACCAGCCCAGGTAGGGGGACTGGGACCGATTTTTGAGAGACTGTAAACACACATCCTCTCCACTGGTGTGCTGGAGTCCCTGGCCACAGGCAAACCTCTAGCATCTCCGTCTTCTGTTGCTAGGACACGGTCATGGGAGTCCAGCTCTACACCTGCCCTACTTGCTCTCTGCTCTGCAGTCATCCTGGGCTTTTCTATGGGTGAGCCTTTTGCCACCTCAGGCCTTTGCCTATCCTGTTGCCTCTGCTTGGATGCTAGAGGGCTTTTGCTTGTGCTCTGACTCCATTACAACTCTCAGGTTCAGATCCTTTCTGTCCTGAGACCCTTTCCCACGCATTGCATCAGCGTTGCTCAGAAGCAGCCTCGAAGAATCCAATGCTGAACAGATGACAGGGAAATTTAGAAACACTAGCAAAAAAATAAGGAGTAGGAAAAAGAAAGTAATGTCATCAATGAATGTTGTATTAAATGCTAATAAAACATTATTTATTTGTGCATGTCTGTGTGTGTGAGTATAAGAATGTATTTTTAAGTAGCTATCTTGGGAGGCAGAGGAGCTGGGTCCCCCAGGTTAATGCAGGAGAAGGGTGTGGGGAATAAATGTGGTTGTTGGGAGCACCCCAGCAGGAAAAGCATGGAGAGGTGGGGGTTGCAATGTTTGCTTCATCTGGAAGTAGGAAGGGGTGATCCAAGGGAATACTCAGACCAAACTGGTAGCTGGCTGTGGATGGATGTGCGTGCACAGGCACTGCTTACCGAAAATCCCAAATTCATCAGCACTTTGAGCTTCTCCTCCTGGGCTCACTCTGATTCTAGCCAAGTCTGGCCTCACACTTTAAGCACACGGCATTGTCTGCTGTGTCGTGCAGGAGAGGGAAATCACTCGTCTCTAGTGTGTTTGGTGCTGCTATCAGGAATAGCAAATTGCTTACTTCTAAATAACCTAAATAATGATGATATGCTTCCCTTTTAACCTGGGTTTGGCTGTTCTAGAAGAATGGGGTAGTCTTTTTTTTTAATGTTTCATTTATTTATTTACTATGTGTTTAGGGGAGGTATGCATGCATATATCAATGCATACATGTGGAGATCAGAGGATAGCTTTTATGAGTCAGCCTGTCCTTCTACCATGCAGGTCCCTAGGGATTGAATTTAGGTCATCAAGCCTGGTGGCAAGCATCTGAAACCACTGAACCATCTTTTTTTAATATTTATTTTATTTTATGTAAATGAGTGTAATGCCTGCATATATGTAAGTGCACCCATGTTGTGCAATGCCCACAGAGGTCAAAAGAGGGTATCAAATTCCTTGGAATTGGAGTTACAGACTGTTATTAGGTGCCTTGTGGATACTGAGATTTGAACCCATGTCTTCTGCAAGAGCAACCAGTGCTCTTAACCACTGAACCATCTTAGGCACAGCATGAGACATTCTTGATAGAAGATAACAATGTTAGCCATCTAGATAGCTGTCTCTTCTGTCTTTGAAATGGGAGTTTCTGGGGGATGAGGCCTGACTTCTATTCATTTGGGGATTCTTAGAGAGAGACACGGTGGATTTGTCCATGTGGGCCAAGCAGTGTGGTAGAGAATAATAAACCCAGGCTTCCGGGTTGAGATTTGGGTTCAGTTCATGGCCAGTGATAGATTATTGAGTAAGTGTGAGAATGCATGATTTACAACTGTGTATGACAGCCCAGATGCATCTCAGAAGCATAAGGTAATAAGGAAGGCAGGCACAAAGGAGCACTGCTGCAGGAGTCTGCTTTCACAGGCCGCCCTTGCTAGGGAGGAGCAGGAAGAACTGGAAGGAGACAGGAAGAGAAGGTCTGGAAATACTGTTTCCTGATTATATAATTATCTAGTTTGCAGAAGTTCATCAAGCTGTATGCTTCTCTGTGCATTGAACTTTAACATTTTCCTTTTTCATTAATTGTGTGTGTGTGTGTGTGTGTGTGTGAGAGAGAGAGAGAGAGAGAGAGAGAGAGAGAGAGAGAGAGAGAGAGAGAGTGAGATTTCACATGTGGAGGTCAGAGGACCGCTTTCAGGAGTTGGTTCCCTCCTTCCACCATGTTGATGTGCCTTGCTATGGTGCAGTCTACTCCAGGCTAGCTGGTCAGTGAACTTCCTGTCTCCTCTCATTTTACCATAAGAGTACTGGAATTACAGAGGCATGCCACCACATCTGACTTTTTATGTGGGCTCTAGGGATCAAGCTTGGGAAATCAGGCTTATGGAGCTAACACTTTTATTTCCTGAGCCATCTAGCCAGCCGCTAATAAAATATTTAAAAATATGTTGATTTTTAGGGGCTGGAGAGATGGCTCAGCAGTTAAGAACCCTGACTGTTCTTGTAGAAGACCCGGGTTTGAATCCCAGCACCCGTATGGCAGCTAACAACTGTCCGTAACTCCAGGGGATCCAACAGCCTCTTCTGTCTTCTGCTGGCATTGCAAGTACACTTGCCTATATGTAGGCAATATACACATACACATAAAATAAAAATAATTTTAAAAATATTGATTTAAAAAAAAAATATTTTATTGAGCTTTTGTAATTTCATACAAGAGCTCTTAATCAAATTTAGGCTCCCTCCCCCATCCATGTCTCCCCCATCTCCCTACCAGACTTCATGTATTCCACCATACATGTTAAGTCCTATCCATTCAGGGATTTGTACCCAAATGTCCTTCAGTGTAAATTTTTCCACTGGAGTCTAGTCAGCCCATCTAGAGATCATATTTAAGGCATAGTCTCCCTCACCCAGCAGCAGTCTCCAATAGTTCTTAGTCTAAGGCCAGCCCTCCATCAACTTCTCTCCTCCCCTCTGGGCCCTTGTTTAATTGAGTTGGCATGGGTCCTGTGCTTGATGCCACCATTGCCTCAAGGTCACATGTGCAAGCACCAGTGTCCTGAAAGCCTCTGCATCCCTGTGTTCATGAACAAGCCCTGGTTCTTACAGTCTTTCTGCCCCCTCTTCTGCAATGGTCCCTGAGATGTAGGTGGATCAGGTTCTGTATAGGAGTCCTATCCTACACTCTAATTAAAGCTCATGAAACATAGTGGAACCAAGGGGTAGAGAGAAAACTAATGCATCCCTCAACTCTCATCAGTAAACCTCCCTTACACAGCGGAGTGTGATGCACACAGAAGACCACAACTGTCTTAAGTTTTATTGCTGTTTTTTTATCATCGGTGGTGGTGTTTGTAGCCATCCAGCATCTCTGACTCTTACAGTCTTTCTACCCGCTCTTCTGCAGTGATCGCTGAGCCTTGGAAGGAGAGGGTGTGATATAGGTGTCCCATTTAGGGATGAGTATTCTGTAGTCTCTTATTCTCTGCATGTTGATCAGTTGTGGGTCTCTGTGTTAATTTCAATCTACTATAAGAAGAAGCTTCTCTAGTGGGAGTTCAGTGATACACTAATCTATGGATATAACAAGTCATTAGGAGCCGGTTAATACTACGCCCACTTAGAAGAATAACAGTAGTAGGTTCTCCCCTATGGCCTGCTGACCTGTCTAACCACAGGTTATTGGCCCTGAAAACTGGGTCAGGTATGGTGTTCATCTTGTGAAGCAGACCTTAAATCCAGTCTGAAAGTGATTGGTTACTCCACTATTGCACCAAAGGACATATCTTGCCAGATCAATTGTTATTGTGGCCCACAGGGTTCAGAGCTGGGTACTGTTGATGATTACTTTTCCCTTCTGGTAGTATGCATGACCCCTTCCAGCACTATGAAAACTAGCCAATAAAGATGAAAATTTGGGGTTGGTGCCAACTTTATTTCTCCTTGTTTGTTGTATGACTCGTGTATGTAGTGCAGTAGATAAATAAAAGAATGCTTGTGCTTGCCTGCATAAGACTTGTAAAAGGAAGCTGGTCGACATTCTAGCATGGAGGGTTGAGGGACACATGAGCCCCACCACTAGATGTGGACCTGGTGATAACTGAGCACTTCTGGAGAAGGGAAAGTCAGTTTTCTTTAAGGGTGAGGCCCCTGGTAGGTAGACCATGCTGCGATGAATGGCCCACACCCATGAATATATATATGGACAGCACAAATTGAACTTGATAGGTTTTTTATGAAACAGGTTTTTTTATGAAACAGCAACAACAACAAAAAGAGGATACAGTGGGAGAGGATGGGGAGGACATACACAGGACTTGGAACAATTGCGCTGGAACTAACCTGGAAGCCTCCTCCCTGAAGATTAGCTATTGTAGCATCAGAGGATACATGGAAACTGCTAATGGAGAAAACCAATCAGTGATCCAACTCAGCTGTAAAACGTCATAACCACAACAAGGACTAGTGCAGGAAACTATCTTTGTTTGTGCAGTAGCAGTACTTTTGTTTCTAGTCATCAACAGCAATCTAATTGGATTTAAAGCCTCCTCAGTGAGAGGGAACTCGTGTGTGGTACTGTAAACATATGGAGTGGTGATAGACCCTAGAGAAAAATTTACATCTGTCCCATCCCTAGACAAACCTAATTTCTTACTGTATGCTAAACATATATCCCTATATTTACAGACAAGTATACCTCTCATCGTTAATCACAGAAGATTCTTTTTGCAACAGATGGAGACTATTACAGAGTTTTACAACAGGTCAGATACAGATAATTGGTGTCTGTGAGATGCCCAGCCCTAAGTGACACATTTACAATGCAATCCCTACACCTAAGGCTCAGGAAATATAGGTGAAGAGGGGGGATAAAATATTAATACATCTCTCAAATTTCACCAGTGAAGCTCCCTCATGCAACATATGGTGATTAGCACAGAAAGCCACAACTGACCAAAATGTAGAGAATAAGACTGCAGAGTGCTTGTCCCTGGATAGGACTCCTGTATTAACCTCAGCCACCATGGCTCAGAGACCATTGAGGAAGAGGGGTGGAAAGAATGTAAGAGGCTGGGGTGGTAGGTGACCACAGGACATAGTTTTCCATGTTTCTGGGAACTTGCTCGTATGAACTTACAGTAATGGTGACAGCATGCACAAGACCCATGCAAACTTAAACAAAAATCCAGCATAGAACTGAGAAAATGGGAAAGAAGCCCCAATCTTAGCTAAAGAACTATTGGCAACTGATCGCTGCTGGGTGAGGGAGAGTTGGTCTTCCTTAAGGGAGTGACGCTAATAGATTGACCAGGCTCCAGTAAATTAACTCACACTGAAGGACATCTGGGGACATAAGCTTGACTCACTAGGCCTCAATGTATATGACTGAATTCATGAAATCCAGCAGGGGGCAATAGAGGTGTGGGGACAGGGGAGGGAGACTAAATTTGATCAAGATGTATTACATGAAATGCATAAGAATTAAATTAAAAATTAAAAAATAGTACACAAAGTTGGGTGGGGAGGTGGAGGTAGATCGAGCAGGAGTTAGGAGGAGAAGTGGGGTGGATATGATCAAAATAGAATGTGTGAAATTAATAAAAATATTGTACTTAATGAAAAAGAATCCTATGTTTGCTGCTTTAACAACTATGGAATTTCAACCTGTGGCACCCATGCTGTGATCAATGGAGGCCAGCATTCAGCACACAAATACCATTAGTTACTCTGATGGCGGGATAAGTGCCGAAATAGTGACCACTTCAAGACTTATGTACCTTGCTGTAGCTGTGACATCCATCTGTGTGGCCAGTGGACACAAAGCCTTACAGAGTATAAGTGGGTTTAATCATTGCCAAACTCGTGAGATAAGTCACATGGAGCACGGGCTTCACATCATCATCCGTCTGCAGTGGATTGGGACTTCACTACAGACAGTCTGAAAAGTGCTGACTTAATGCACGTTATTTCCAGTTGCGCATCTCCTTCATGAAAATAACTATCTGGATTCCTCCAACAAGATGAGAGAAAGCACTGTTGGTGTGGAGCATAGGCTGTGTGATCTGAATTTCTCTTCTTTTTCATGTGTATGTGTGTGTGGTATGTGCATGTGTGTATATGTGTGTTATCATGGGCATGGGTGTGGTGAACATCTGTACATATGTGTCCATACTCATGTGCTCATATGGAGGCCCAGGGTTGATATTAGGAATCTTCTCTGGTCACTCTTCTATCTTCTCCATTGAGACAGGGTCTCTCAATCAAACCCAGAGCTTGTCAATACAGCTAGTCTCACCCCTGCCTCCACCTTCCACGTCTAGAATTACAGATGGGTGCTGCTGTGCCCATCTGGAATTCACAGGGGTTCTGGGGATCTGAATTGGAAAGTGCTTTAACCACTGAATAATATCCACAGCCCATGGTCTGGATTTTTCACAAGGTCTTCTGAATAATTTATCCTGGACTGCTACATTTAGGCACCACTCTACAGCAGATGATGCCCCATTCTGTGGCAACTCACCATATGGGGCTACTGCACTTTTGATGTGTGGCTAGTCCAAATTGAGATATGCTGTAAGTGTGAAATAAATACCAGATCTCTAAGACTTCAAATGAATAATGGAGTCTTAAATTAAGTAATCTCATTAAATATTTTAATGTAGCTAGCATATTGAAATGATAGTATCATGGATCTATTGTGTACAACAAGATACATTATTAAAATTAATTCACCTTTTTATTGTTACTATAGAATATTTTTATTAATTTTGTTGCACTGAAATTTAATACATATAATATTTTGTGATACTCTCCATCCCCCCCCCCTTTTTAATCTCCCTCCCACCTCTTCCAGTCTGCCCTTACTGCTCCACAAATCTCTTCTCTTTATTGACGGTTTTTTGGTTTTATTGTGTCCCACTGAGTTTAAGCTGGACATCTGTGTGACCATAGACTTTGAACTATCCATCTGAGCCCGGTGAGCTCCGCAGTGATTCCATGACTGGATAATATGCCTTCCCCTTTACATGGTCTGTAAGTTGCCAGTACTTCAGCAGTAAGCGTTGAGGTCACATGAGCCCCTCCCTGATCCATACCTGACAGTTGGCTCAGATCGTCTTGTGCAGCCCAGTGCCAGTGACAGCTGCAGCTGTGAGTTCATGATTGCCATGGTTGCGCTGTGCTGAGAAGGTGGCATTTTGTAGCCCTTTTCCTGTCTTTGGTCACTCAAATTCATTCTGCCCCCTGTTCCATGATGATCCCTGAGCCTTAAGGATGTGTTTTAAATGTCTTAATTGAGACTGAGCCCTTATCTCATTCTCAGCATTTTGTGAAGTCATGGATCTCTGCATTTACTGCTGTTCACTATGAAGAGAGGCTTCTCTAAGACAGAGAGCATCCTTTGTGGATATAAACATAGACATGTAGAAGGCAGTTTGGAGCTATGTCAACTTAGCTAAGTAACAGTATAAGAAGAGGACCATAGTCATGAGTTTTTTGTTTGTTTGTTGTTTTTTTTAACTGTATTTGTAGCACCCGGCATGCATTATGTCTCATGGAAGTAGAGAGTACCTGGTCACCCAGTCAGCAGTCATGCCACTCTTGGAAAGGTGGGCAAAGCTTACCTGGCAGGTTGGTATTATAGTTCACAGAGTTCAGAGCTAGGCAAAACCTTGATGCCGTCACTCCACCAGCTCCTGTATAGTACCATTCAGTAATATGAAATCTAACCAGCCAGAAGGAAGCTTCCAGCTCAGTTCCAGTTTTATTTTTCTATATCTTACATCTAAAATGTGTGGTGTCTTCAGCAATAGGGTCTTATCAACTAGTTCTGGTGGGCAGCCAAGATGAATGACAAGATCCTGAATTGTTTTGGGGGCCTCTGGGCTCCCCCTGACCAGCATATTCCTGTGGAGATATCACCTATCTAGCACTGGAAGTTTTGTTTTCGCGACCCATTGCTTTTAGGACTGGCATTATCTAGCCATGGGAGGTATCTGCCTTCAAACTCTCTTTGCTATTTTTTAACTGGATTGCAAGATAGTAGATTTCCATGTGACTTTTTTTCATACCCTCTTCATCTTGTTTAACCCTCCCCCACCCCATCCTCTCTAAACCCCCCACCCATCACTCTCCCTCTCCACCCACATTTTACTATGTGCTACTGCCTCCCTTCCCTTAAAGCAACTGCCTCACAACTGTTCCTCTTCTGAACTCCAGAATCCAGGAGACTATAGAATATTTAAGATGACATATTCTGATTATGTTACACATGGCTGTGCCACAGTGTTGGCAGAGTATTCAGGGCTAGGGCTGTCTATAAGGTAGGCAGTAGTAGTTCTGCATAAACTGCTGGCCTGGGTGCCTATCCTTACCTCTTCTTTTTGATGCTATTTGCAAATGAACTCCCTTAGTTACTAAGTAGGGTGTTTATGTGCTTGCTTGTCATTTTGTCATGCAGATTAACTACAAGGCCGTTGGCTCACTGGATCCAAGTGCTGACCTGTCCAGCCAAAGGGGGAAAGTGTTCAAGCTGCGGAATGAAACCCACCACCTCTTCGTGGGTCTGTACCCAGGGACCACCTACTCCTTCACTATCAAGGCCAGTACAGTCAAGGGCTTTGGACCTCCAGTCACCACTCGGATTGCCACCAAGATTTCAGGTATTTCTTTTAGAAAGGGAGGAAGGAAAGAGCTTGTCCCCCTCACCCCTGACCCCTTTCCTAATTTTCCTGTAGTAAAAGGAGCTAGAGCTAGCTGTCACTATGGGGTAATAGAACACTTTGAACAATAAAGTTCCTATTGGGTTGAGAAAAAAAGTCCAATTGATAAATTTTATACAGTGTAAAAATGTATTAATTAGGGAGCAGTTCACCAATTAACCTGCCACAGAGTTGCACTATATAGTGTGACACAGTGAAAGACAAAGTGAGAAAAAGAGAACAAGAACAAAAAACTTGGTTTGTAAATTTATTTGCAGAAATAATCTTCTTTTTCTAATGCAAGACACCCAGCATTGGCTCTCATGAGGTATCTGATGAATAACTGAATGAATGAATGATTCTGACCCAGTGCCAGTGGCCCAAGATTGCAAACTGCCTTGACCAATAGGGTATCCTGCACCATGAGGAAGCATGAACATAGAATGATTCCAGAACTCTCTTTTGTGCTTTCATATTTTAGAATATCTACACAATAAGTATCATGCATACTTATTTCGCATGTGGTTTTGCAAAAATCATGAATTCTTTTGTAGCTTAATGTTTCCACTTATCCTTATCCCATAAGTATTTCCCGCGTTGCTACATTGCTTTCATTATAATGTTCTGTCAAGTGGATGGACGTAATTTAATTAAACATTCCCTCGTGGCTGGATGTATGTGGTGCTTCCATGTTTTCATAAAATAATGCTTCAATAAACATGTTACAAAATAAAGTTTAAATCGTTGATTGGGATTATAACTTTAGGATTTAATTCAGAAATTGAAAAAAAAAGGGCGAATTAAAAGATGTGGGTCTTAATAGCTCTTAATACAAATGGCTAAATTACCCTTTCAAAGGATTGGATTTAGTCGCACTCCTGTGGGGGGAGAGGGCCTCCAGAAAAAACATGGAACTAATTCATCATTGCTTTAATTTGCATCTAAAAGTGTTTGACAAGGTTGACTCTGTTTTCATGTCTTTATTAAGTGCTTATACTTCCCTCATATATCTAATTTTGCTGAGTAGATGCAAACCTTTTTGATAATGTGCTCATCACCTCCCAGGACTAGTGCATCTGTGGGAACCTGCAAAGGCCTCTGACATGGTGGGCCTCTCATTTGCCCACTTTAGTCATCAGGAGTCTTTAAGGTTGGCATCAAAGGGATGTGTTGAATGAGGTTTGAGACTGTGCTTGTTCACCTCTAGTTTCTCTCTCCTTCCCAGCTCCATCAATGCCTGAATATGACACAGACACCCCCCTGAATGAAACAGACACAACCATCACTGTGATGCTGAAACCTGCCCAGTCCCGGGGAGCCCCTGTCAGGTGAGGAGGTTGGAGTCTGCAGCTTTCCTTCTCTGTACCACACACATCCAGGTGAATCAGGTGACTGGCAATGTGCCTGGGTGAGATAACCAGGACCAAGATTTCCCAGAGGGAAGAGGGTCAGCAGCTCAAAGCCCATTTCAGAGGGCACCACTGAGCCAGGATCCCCTCATCCTACAATGGGATGTTCAGAAGGAACATGCTGATAGCGACCTGAAATGGTCAGAGAACTTTCTGGAACATAATTATGGAAAATGTAGTTATTAGGTTGAAAACCTAGACACATTGCTCTGGCAAGATTACCTGACTTACTGCCATACAGACAGACTTACTGAGTTCTCCAGTGGACCTGCTTAGAGATTGCTCATGGGATGAACCCCAGGAACTGGTTCAGCCTGGAGGCATGGAGCCCCACAGGGGCCCTGCCTTCAAGGTCACACTGCTGTTTTTTTCAAGAGTTTGTTGGGCTCATATGGGTACCTAAGTAGCAAAAGCATCTCAGTAGCGAGTCCAACTTCTGCAAGTTCATGGCTATCAGGAGGGCAGGCATTTCTCTTTTTTTACTGTATTTTTTAATTGAATTTTTGTGCACTTCATACAACATATCTTAATCATATTTAGACCCCTTCCCCATCTACACCTCCAATGGCATACCCACTGAATTTCATGCATTCTGTCATATATATTAAAGCCTATCGAGTCAAGTTTGTGTACCCAGATGACCCTTGGTGTGAGTTCATCCACTAGAGCCTGTTCAGTTTATCTAACATCACTCCCTTAAAGAGGATCAACTGTCTCTCACCCAGCAGTGATCAGCTGCCAATAGTTAGTTCCTCAGCTGAAGCTGGGGTCTCCTGCCCATTTTCCATTCTATGTTGGGTTTTTGTCTGTTTCATTTTGCATGGGTCTTGTGCATCCTGTCACCATTGCTCTAAGTTCCCAGAGGCCTGGAAGACCGTTTCCTTATGTCTACGCACTACCCCTGGCTCTTACAATCTTTCTGCCTCCTCTTCCACAATGGTTCCTGATCCCTGGGTGGGCAAGGTTTAATATAGGAGTCCTATCCAGGGACATGCATTCTGTGATCTCTTATTCTCTACACTTTGGCCAGTTGTGACCTTCTGTGTTCACTACCCTCTGGTGCATGAAGAAGAGTTTGCTGGTAAGAGTTGAGAGATGCCTTAGTAGTCTCCTTACCTCCTGTTCTGCTATGCTCTATGAGCCTTAGATGTAGAGTTCCCATTATAGATGTGTCACTTAGGGCTGTGTATCTCACACACATTTATTCTGTGTGTGTGACCAGTGTAATATCCCCATCTGTTGCACAAAAGGGGCTTCTTTAGGAGTGGTAAATGGTATACTTGTCTGTAAATAGAAGGATCCATATTTAGTATACAGCATCTCTTTTAAATAAGTACTGTTTGTACAAGGCAAAGATGTTTCCTGCTGGCAAAATGCTCAGAATTCCAGGTCTTGGGATCTTAGTCCCTTGAAATGAGCAGAAACGTGGATGGAGCTTTCAGGTTGGCACAGTTCAGTTCAGTAAGCATGAAGGAAAAACCTTATGAACAGTGAATGGGGTGTGTGGGTTGAAGGCAAAAATGACTCATTTGGTATACGTTTTCATTAAGTGTCTCAGGCACTGTTTAAGGGCTTGGCATAATGGTAGTGAACTAATCATATTTTCAAAGGAAGTCAAACTGCGGTTAGACAGAAACATGAAGACATGGCTACAATACTGTGCGTCCTTGTGGAAATCTGTACAAGTGGTTATGAACAGGAAAGGTGACAGAGATGTGTAAGATTTCATTCAAGTTTCCAGTATGGACCAAAGCACACAGGAGAGGGCAACTTGCTGAAATGGAAACAGCTATATCTGGTTAAGTTTTCTTTAACCTAAAGAACAAGGCCATAGCAATGAAATGGAAGCAGGGTATGTTTGAGACACTTGGGTTTATTTGAGGGTCATGTGGACTGCAAGAGACTACCTCACAACATCATCACTTTATGTGTCCCTGAAGGCCTAAATGCAGCCTGGAAGGAGGCTCTTGAGATAGTCCTGACCTTCATTTTTAACCTATATCTAAGTCTACCAAGAAATTACAGGAGCAGAGCACATAGAAACCAAGAAAGAATGAACCAAGAAAAAAATGTAGATATTCTTGCCTAGTCTGAAGATTACATGACATCCCATCCTGTGGGGCCAAATGAATCTGGCCCTATAGCAGATCTGGATGATGTTTGTGGACCTATAACCACAAGCATTTGTCTGGCATTCTGTGTGTCAAAGGTCAGAACCATCCTACCTGTGATAAGCCATACCAGATGCTAGTTTTAGGTCTAACTGAAATACTCATCCCCTGTGTTTTCTCCAGCTACTCTGATGTAACATTCTCATTTAATTTATTTCAACAAACTGTGAGATGTTCTCTTCATTTTCAGATGAGGAAGCTGAGATGCAGAAAAAAGGGAAGTGAGATCTTAAAAAAGAGTCTATTAGATTCTATTGTTCTGTGCCTGTGGTCATGCACAACACTCTGCGAAAAGCTCTATCCAATTTGCAGATATGAAAATTGAGATAAACAGAGCTAAGTGAGTTCACTCAGACCATGAAACAAATGAGACAGGAAAATCTAAAGCCCAGTTCTGACCCTAGCCCCAAATTCATTTTACTGTATCATGCCATCTTCCTAGGGGAATGGTATGCATGACATATTTTGGTGACATTTCCATCCAAAAAAAAAAAAATGAAAGGAAATGTCACTGCTCAAAGGGGAAATGGTTGGTGTCTGGGAATGTCTGGCCGCTTTCCTTCTCAACTTTCTGGGTCACTGAGGGTGGATATACACTCTGTTTCTGGAATTATTTTTGGACCACTGCTTGGTCGTTTTCCAAGAAGGGGAAGATGCTAACCACCAATATAGAGAGAATGACTTTCAGGACAACTGCAAAAAAAGTGGAAATGTACAATAGATTTCAGTTCTGTTCATCTTTTTCACCTACAGTCCTGGGCACTAAGGTGTGCATCTTGTAGGCAGCTGGTCAATAGGTTATTCAATAGCTATTTATTCAGCACTTGCTATGTTCTAAGAAGTGAGCTAAGCAGTTGGAATAGAGGAAGAAGCAGGAAAACTTACCCACCTCTTGAGACTCATCATCTAGGAAGTGTGCCTAAGAATGGGGCAGGGAGGCAAAAAACAAAGAAGTGAATAAAATAATGAAATCGCAAAACAAATCAAACTATACAGCACAGTGACTGTGGCGATTAAGAGGAACAGTGAACAGTGGACGTGATGGAGAGATGAGGTGTATGCAAGATAACTGACAGGAGTTCTGTAGGTTTCTAGGAGCAGGTGGGAAAAGCAGTCTGAATAGTCTGTGGCCCAGGACTCCAAGAGCCCACTAGAGGCATTTGGCCAAAGACGCCTCGAACCATATTTTAAAGCAGGAAGAGAAAGAATTGTAATACCTTGTAGCACAGTAATATAAATGTAGTATAAATACTTTATTATGTTTCAAATAACTAGAAGAAAAGAACATAGAAATGATAAATGTTTGAAGAGATGGGAAGTCTAATTATACTAACTCTATCATGACTTACTATGTTTAGGTATCAAATTATTTTATATCCAATAAATAAGCACAAGTATGTATGTCATTTGATGAAACAAGAGTGTTTAAGAATAGAATTTGAACCAGTGAGATGGCTCAATGGGTAAAGGTGTTTGTTGCCAAGTCTGAAGGCCTGAGTTCAATCTGTGGAACCTACATAGTAGGAGGAGAGAACTGACTTCCACAGGTTGTCCTCTTTGTGCATGTGCCCTGGCACCTGTGCACGCACATGCGTGTGTGCATACACACACACACACACACACACACACACACACACACACACACACACACATAAAAATATATACTGTTGATATTCTTTTTTTTTTTTTTGTATGTCTGTCTCTCCACATGATGGAAGGAGAGAACCAACTCGGAAAAGTTGTCTTCTGACCTCCACACACATTCCATAACATGCGTGTGTGCATACACACACACACACACACACACACACACACACACACACACATACACACACAATCATATAAAAGAATTTACTGTTGATAGTCTTTTTTCTTCTGTTGTATGTCTGACTCTCCATTTTCTGGTGGGAAAGTGAGTTGGGAAATACCATATCCATTTCAGAAAAATTAAGTGTAAGATGTTAAGTGATTGAATCAAGGTCCTGGATCTCCTCACAGATAAAGCCAGTTGTATTGGTTACTTTTCTCATTGCTGTGACAAAATACCCATCAAAAGCAACTTAAGGAAGAAATAGTTTATTTTGGCTCACAGTTTTAAGTGTTACAGTCCATCATGGTGGGTAAGGCATGGAGCAGGAGCAGAGGCAGCTAGTTACATTGTATCCACAGTCAGTAAGCAAAGAGTGAAGAATGCTCACTTTCTCCCTTGCATTCAGCCCAATGCTGCCAATATTTAGGATAGGTCTTCCCACCTTTCTTAACGCAATTTAGAACTGCCTCACAGAGATCTGTCTCCTGGTGAGTCTAGATCCTGTCAAGTTGACAACCAGTATTAACTATCAGACAGGTAGTTGAACAAAGACCCAGTTTCCTCACTCCAAGATCACAGCTTCAGGTTCCTGGTTCTAATGTGTCAGGTGATAGCTGGGGGAAATGTTGAGGATGGTACTATATGATTAGTATCTGAGGGATGAGGACTGGGCAAGCTCACTTTACGGGAATCCTCTAACTCTGGGTTATGTGGATCCAGTCTGTAACCTATCCCTTTCTACATGAAGCTCCTTAATTCTTACAGATTCATACCTAAGCCCTGGCCTCCTGCCCCCCATGTAGTAGACTTTCCTTCCTTCTACCCTCAAAGCTTAATTGCCAACAGAGCCTAATTCCAGCCCCTATTCTATTGCCTCATATTCCTTGGAAGTTTCCCAGGTTTGAATCCTCCCAGTAGTGCTGAGTGCTCAGGGTGAGAAGGAGGGGAAAACCGAGGAGTTTACCACACGGGGCCCACACCCTCGCCCTCCAGTCAAACCACCTCGGCAGCTTGGCCTATTTTTCTAATATTTCACAATGGAGATTTATTGCTTTTGCATTGCTTTCCCCAGGCCTTCAAAGATTTATTGGTTTTTAAGTGACAGAATCCGAGAATTGCTTAAAAGATCAATCAAATAGTGACTAGAATCTAATATTCAGCTCTGACTCGAACATGCTGAACTTTCTTCCCCCACGCCCCACTTGTCATGCTGATGTATCTGTGGTAACCTTCATAAGAAAGTAACTTGGCCGCGAATTAATCACTCGTAATGCAGTCCCTGCAGTGAAACTGGGGGCTCAGCCCTAGATTCTATGGCAGATGGCCCCCCATGTGCAGCAGACTTTCCTACAGATGTCCTCTGCTCCCCTTCTCATCCCTCTTAATCCAGTCATTTTCCACATTGTCCACTTGAATAGGGGATCAGTCCTGAACTGAGCTGCTGTTTCTCCAGCCGCATTCCTCTGACCAGCCAGGGTGCTTTTGCTGATGTAGATGCCATGAGCATTTCCTCCTTTGGTCCATCCCTCACCAAACTGCTGGAGTGGTCCTTGGGAAGCACAAATTAGATCAAGTTAGCTTCCCTGCTTAAAATTCTTTAAATGGGTCACTGGTTTTCTATTGCATTAAGTGCAAGCCTCTTAGCATGAAATTCAAGGCCTGTCAGCATCTGGCCTTAACCTTATTTCTAGTTTCATTTAAATTCACTCTGTCCCTTTACCAGGTTTTACAGAACATTGACCTGTGAGATTTCTTCATGGATCTTTTCTGAACTTTTAATTGTATTATGCATATATGCTTTATTTTTGTTTTGTTGTTGTTTTATTTTATATTCTTTTGCCTGGACCTCAAGAAATCTGGAGGTGTGGCACTAGTGAATCTCCTTTACTTAGTGTCTCACCCTTAGTAGGTGCTCAAACAACAACCAAACCAAACGAAAACCCAACCACTAGCTAATAAGACATTTGATTAGTTAATTTGGCAAATTTGTCACACCAATCTGATCAATTCCAGATTCTAGGAGTGCTTCAGGAACCTTCCATTCTATAACAGTACTATCTAATAGACCATTCTATAAAAATACAATGCCCTTTGGGTGCCCTCTAGTAGTGTTTCCACTGACCACCCATGGCTCTCAAGTACTTGATACATGACAGAGTTACAGACGTATTATACTCTAGTTTCTCTTGAATGTGTGTGATATTTCAACACATGCACACATTGTGATCAATTCCAACCTCCCTTTATTGATCCTCTGTATGTACTTCCCAACCTGTAGTTATCATTGTTCTCCATTCAAGCTAACTTTGGCCTCTATACCTGAGAGGACGTGCAGTTCTTCTTTTTGTGTCTGGCTTATTTCATGTAATGTGATGTTCTCCAGTTCTGTCATTTTCCTGCTAATGATGAGCTGTCTTCTTTCTTCATGGCTATTGAGTAGAGACATTGTGCTTTCTTCACCCACTCATCTGCTGATGGACACCCAGGCTGACTCTGTATCAACGGTTCTAAAAAAGTGCTCTAGTAAACGTGACCATGCAATAGTGTCTATGGCGCATGCTTGGAGTTCATCTCCACTGGCTATATATACTGAAGTGGGATAACTGGATCATATACTACGCAGATTTTAGTGTTTTGAGGAAGCTCCACCATGTTTTCTGTAGTGACTTTCCTAATTTACATTCCCAGTAGTATCTCAGACATCCTTTTACTCTACATCAGAGCAGTGTTAATTTTAGTTGCACTTTGATATTAACCATTTTATTTTTTTTTAAGCCAGCGTGGTGGCACAGCCTTTAATCCCAGCATTCGGGAGGCAGAGGCAGGCATATCTCTGTGAGTTCAAGGCCAGCCTGGTCTGCATAGTGAGTTCCAGGAAAGCTGGGGATACAGGGAGACCCTGTCTCAAAAAGACCAAAAAAAAAAAAAAAAAAGATATTAACTATTCTAAATGGGGTGAGATGATGCTTCGCTGGGTTTGATTTGCATTTCCCTGGTGGCTAATGATATTGAGGGTTTTAAATACACTTATTGGTCATAGGTATTCTCCTTTTGAGAAAGTAGTGACCACTTCTGATTTTGAATGGTGCAGGTCTATGAGGAAAATAGTTATGAAAAATAAAAGTTGTTGCTGGGGCTGTGAGCTTGGCTAGAGGTTTCTTTGAGAGCTCAGTGCAGAGGCATCCATCATGAGCTGGTGGGCATGGAAGCTAGAGGGTTTCCTGGAGGCAGTGCTGCCTAAGTGGAGGCCTTTGGAATGAGGGGGATTGATGGAAGAGAGAGAAGTGTGATTGAGAATGAGGAAGTAGCAAATACAAGGGCCCAGGCAGAGATGTACATGATATACTCTAGCCACAAGTTGCCCAGCTAGCAGGGGCAGAGGTGAGGAGAGAAGAGGGTAGCAGACAGGGGCTGCACCAAGAAGGTCTGTGCTCTGGGTTTGGACTTGGTCCTAAGCGGTGGTTGTATATTTAATAGATGCTCATGTTTTGCACTCGGCTTCTGTTTTGCCACTATGCCTAGCATGCCATTCATCACCTGCTCAGCATCCAGGTCAGCTGCAACATCCTGGACCATCTTGTCTCCATCCTGGATACAGAGTGAAATATCTCTTCTCAGGATGCAATCTGTCTAACCACACTTTTGTCAGGCTTTGCATAATTAGTGCCCCTGTCAGTGACTATGGCTCCTTGGGGATGGAGCTAGGTTCCAGAATCCACCTAGAATCTAAGACCTATGTGTTCTTTCCACACAGCAGACCCCACAGTGGGATACAGTGTAGAGACTCCCAGAATCAGATGCATCCTTATCCAGTGGCCTCACTGAGTGATTTTGGACCAGGAACTTAATTTTATGAGCCTCAAGTTACCTATTGGTAAATGGGAATACCTCTATCATAGGCAGTTTTGGTCAGACTTTTGAAAGAGGGAGTGGTTCCAGCTCAGAGTAGTCATGGACAGGTTTATCTCCTGAACCCTACTACATGGCAGCGCCTATGTGCTGGATGTGTCCTAACATTCATGTGAGGTCTGTAACAAATCCAGGGAGTTAAAAACTTCAAAACAGGATGCTCTTAAAAATGGATCCCCAGACTGGAACACTATCCTAAGGACAAAACCAAGTAGGCAAGACTAGGGTGTCTCAAGTGCTACAGGGTCAGCAAGCCCAGGGCTAAGAACAGCATGATGGATGACTGTAGTTGATCAGATGTGACACAGAAGTGACTTTAGGTAGAACACAGGGTGATGAGATAAAACTGTTAGGAGGTGAATTGGGCCTGCCTTGGACTTGACTTCAGAGTGGGATGTGAAGGAGAAAATGGTCCAAGATGACTACCCTGTTTATGGTCTGGTTAGTGGAATTTGGGATGGTACATTCTCTGAGCCAAGAAACACAGAGGGAAGGAATAGCATTGATGGTGGTCTGGGAACCCAATGGAAGATCCAAGAATCAGTTGCTCTGGGACAGTACCACCTGACAGGTAGTGCAAGTGCATCCTGGGGACCTCTCAAGGTCCATATCTAAGGTCAGTTAAGATTTATGACCCGCTATTTGGCTTCTTGAAACACGGTACCCAGAGCATGGAAGCTCCAGCGTGTAAGATCCGGTATACAAGAGTGAACGCTAGAAGTCAGTGTATCATGCAAATTGCTTCCAAAGGTCACAGCAAGTTCTTTTCATTCCCTGATGAGAATCCATGGTCCTTATGCAATTGACAGGTGCAGCTAGCTAGGACTGCAGACTCTGAAATGCACAGTGATTAGTTACAGTACAAATTGGAGACCCAGCCAACTTTTAAAGAAAGAAGAAACTTTACTGGGAAGAAAAGCAAGCGATTGCCAAATTTCCTCCAGGATTCCTTTAATAACGGCAAAGCCCTGAGTGGGAACACACAAAACAATCACAGAAGGGTTTTGCTGGTGTGAGGTGCTGCAGTGAGCAAAATCGGAATCATTACTGTCTGATTCTCAGACACCAGCACATGATGGTGTCCAATTAGGAAGAAGAAATGAAAATTTAGAGGATTTATTAACATGGGGCAGCCTGAGGAGTTTATGATTCCCTGTTCACACAGTGAGAGATGAGAGACTGCAATTATACTCATTCTCTAAGCTTCATTTGTTTCGTTCAGTTCCCTAGTTCTCTGAACCACCTTTGTGGGAGCCCAAAGATGAGGAGTTACTTACTTTATAAAGAGCAAGTGAAGGCAATAAGATGTACTTTCAGATTACCCGCAAGAAGATTTAGCTCTATAAGTAATTAATATCACTTGCAGCTGTGCCTCAAAGCATGCTGGGACTGCATCACACCAGATTAGGAAATATGAGGAGCCAGATAGAAGAAGCAGCAACTGGAAATAAGGAATAATAGGATGAGTGCTATGGCACTGCTCTTCCTCGTGAGACTGTCCCGCAGTCTAAATATGGTAACTAAAGGAACATGGCACTTTAACTAAAGAGCTATGTAACTACATGGAGCCACCCAAGGAGTCAAGGGTCAGTACAATATTCTGTGGCATAGGGCTTCAAGTAGGAGGATCATTCAGTCTTGCTGCCAAAGCAAATAAATGGAAAGCCTAACTGCATTAAGGATGTGTGGCTTTGCTTCACTGGTAACTGTTTTTTTTTACCAGCTATGTATCTAACTATCTGTGGATCTATCATGTATCTCATAACACTCATAACATCATGTATACCATATATTACATGCTCAAATTTATTTTTTAGAAAAGAAAGATTATTCATGAAAGTAACATAGATAAAACCTGGTGCTTAAGTAATATAGATGGGCTTACATTCACTTCGGCTCACCCTGGTTGCATTGAAGTTTCCCATTTATAAACCCTCCCCACCCAACCCCAGCCTCACCCTGTAGCCCAGGAACCCAGCTTGCCAAAGACTGGCTCTGATGTTATGATTCTGAATTATATTAGTTAGGCTCAAACCAAAGGGGGGGAAAAAAAAAAACAGGTGTTTGGGGAAGAATATTTTAAATGGAGCAGTCGGCAGAACATGAAGAATGAGTGTTCTATTTTGGACCATCTTCCATCTGGAGGGATGGAGACAGAGACTGTTACTGGCATGAGAGTGTGGTTGCCATGTTCACCTCCTACCACAGGAATTATTTAAATTTCCAAAGTCTGCAGTGCTGGAGAGGCATCTGCGCAGAGGTTTGTACTGGGGAAACAGAATCCAGGTGGTACCTGGAGGTCTGGAGAAGGGGATGACCTCACTCAAGGAGAGTGCAGAGATGAGGAAAAGGATGGAACTCTGTGACGCTCCATCAAGGAAACATTCAGAGGTTGGAGAAAGACTGACTGATGAAGTAGAAATAAGCCCAGGTCAATAGTATTGTATTTTAACTTTCTCTTTGGAACAAGAAAGCTAAATAAACCGATTAAAAGAAAAAAAAAAGGAGAAATGGTCAGCATTTTGCCCTAACTTCTAGAAGAAAATAAGAAAAATATGAATTGATCCAGGCCTATAGAGAAAAGAAGATACTGCTGTCAGTTAAATGCCTAAACATGGACCATCTGAACTAGGCTTGTTTAAAAAACAAAGAAAGAAAGCAGGGGCTGAAGAGATGGCTCAGCAGTCAAGAATGCTTGCTGCTCGTACAGAGAACCAGAGTTTGGCACCCTCATAAGGTGGATCACAACTGCCCGTTACTTCAATTCCAGGAGATCCCCGATGCCCTCTTCTGGCCTCCGTGGCACTCACAAGCATGTTTGCGTACACACAGAAATACACACAGAGACAAAAATAAAAAATCTTTAAAAATCTTTTTAAAAATAAAAATATGAACTGTTGACAAATCTTATAGACAGCAGAGACAGAACAGAAAGACAGATATTAAGAGGTTATAAGATAAACTGATGATAATAGAACTCTTTGGGATAATGTCATTCTGGGTACCATACAATTAGACCCAACTTGATAGAGATGGTAGGTGGAGAGTGAGGGATTACAGATGATGGTCTTTGAAGTCAGGCTTATCAAGAAATAAGAGACCAGGCTAAGGATGGAAGGGTTGTCTTAGCAGAAGCAGTTTCATAATGCTTCCTCTCCTTACAAGGGAACTGACAAAAGCCTTTGCAAGTGAACGATGACTCTGCAAGACTCCTTCCCCGTGTTCTCATTTCTTCCTCCAACGTTTATTTCCTGCTGATTTCTACTTCTCATACCATTCTGGGCCCCAATATAGTTTGCATCACTATTTTGTCTCAGATCTTGAGCAGCTGATAACTGATGGCTCTCAGTCCTTCTGTGTGCAACTCCCCAAAGGTCAGGCTTTCAAGTCTGCCTCCATCCACAGCATTTCCGTACCCAATATATTGAACACTTGGGTATGAGTGGTTTAGCCAGCAGGTGGCCCAGGTGGCAAAGGAGCTCGTACAGATAATCAGGTGGGCTCTTCTGTGGCGCTAATATTCGTTTATTGTCATTATGTTGGAAGCAGTTGTTCTGCATTCTAGGAGATCTCCCCTGTTGGTATTATAGTGTTTGTGTCTCCATGCCTCTTCTGCTGTGTCTGAGCATATACAGATAACCAGTTTAGCTCATAAGAGATGACCTAGAATCTCTGCTAGTGTATTCCTCTATTCCTGTTCGCATGGGGCCTAAAAACATACTCCTGCTTCTTGTGATGATGACAATGATTGGTGTCTGAAATCGTGTCATGCTGGTGCATGCTGATGGCCTATCTGAATATATCGCTTCTATGCAGATGTTGGGGCGTAGGTAGAAGATGGATATTTGGTGGAGCAGAATGTCAGACCCTGAACAAATCTGTGTTCTTTTGTAGAAGGCTAGAGCAGCCTGGGAGAAACAAATACATTTCCAACTTTCACTCTATAAAAAGTTCTATATTTTCTCAGATCAGACAAAATATATTGAGTGCCAAAATTCTCCAGCAGTATGGGTGCGTCACTCAGCTGGTTTGGAATCTGTATGCATTGTCCCCCCGGGCCAGTTTTGATTATGTTCTTTTTCTTTTTATTGCAGTCAGCAAATCTGAATTTGCTATTGTGGGGAGAGCAGGAATAAGGGGGTTGGGGAAATGAAGGTTTTTAACCTTCAGAAAGTTCAGAGGTTCAGTCTGAATAAGCACAAAAACTTTCAGTGTGCCTCTGAATTCCTTGAATTTGCAAAACTGCTCTGAATCCCTGGAGAACTACCTTGCACACAGAGTCGGGTCCTGCTTTGTTGCTTAAAAGGAAGGAGGGCTGAAATCAAGAGTAGCGCAGTCAGAGAAAGCGGGAAGAGGAATGAATGCCTGGAAAAAAGAGGAAAGAAAAAGGAGCTTGGTCCCAATCCAGGCTAAGTTTTAGCCTGTTGTTCAATTTCTTCCATTCAAAGCCATCTGCTTCCCACGGCTCTCAGATAATGTCTCCCCTGCCAGGACACCCCGTTCCTGCTTAATTGAAATTAGGTTCCAATAATAATTGTCTAAAGCAGTTTCCAATGATGGGAATGTTTTGGAAGTTACAGTAGGAGTTGAAACTTTGGGATACAGATGCGTACACATGGGCCAGATGTTCAAAGGCAGTGCATGGTCTATAACTACCACCAAAGTCAAGGGTGCTCTGGTGGGCCTCCGCAGCTCAAAATGACTCCTTTGAAGCTGGCACCATCTCTCCATCCATTCCTGTGGGGCCATCAGTATGAAGGGAAACAATCACTTCCATTCAGGTTTAGAGCAATGTATTTCCCAGGCTTAATTATACCACAGGTATATAAATTACAGAAACATGTTAATGCTCCCATGATTAAAATTATAGAGTGCCTAATTGAAAAAGCATCAACTGAATTGAAGAATTCCTAATTATAGTTTGCTTTGAGGTGTTAATTTCCTCTATAACGAATGCATAATTTCTTGGAACCTAAAAGGGCGGCCTCTGCAACAGCACCTAGGCTCCAGGAGAATGAGAAAGGGTTGTCATCTTTCAGAGCAGGAAGTCCACCTGGCTGTCTTGACTTAGGTCTGGAGCCTGGGGGGACCTTGGAAAGGAAATTGAACTAGTATAGACATTATGTCAAGGTTCACCCTAGTATGACCAAATCAGATAGGGAGTTCTAAGAAAACTTCTACAGGCCTTTTCCTCTCCAAAGTCTTCATCTTGTTCCCACTTGGTTTTGGTGAAATTTTTGAGTAAGGAGAGTGGCTCTCAAGGTTTGGTCTTGGGTCCTCAGTATTACCTGGGAATTTGTTAAAAATGCAAGTATCTGGGTGCTAAGGAGGTGGTTCAACCAGTAAAGTGCTTGCCACACAAGCTTGAGACTGGAGTTAAGATTCCCAACACACACATAAAATGCCAGGTACTCTGGCACATGCATGTAATTCCAGTGCTGTGGAAGTAGAAACGGAGGGAATCCATAGAGCTTCCTAACCAGCCAGGCCAGCAGAATCAGTGAGAGACTCTGTCTTAAAAAGAAAAATATGTAAAAATGACTGGAAAGAACCCCCCCCAAACAAGGACCTCTGGCCTCTGCATGCACATGCGCCTACACACACACACACACACACACAAAGAGAGAGAAGAGAGAGAGAGAGAGAGAGAGAGAGAGAGAGAGAGAATGTTTAAGCCCCACCCCAAATCTACAGAAATTTGGGGATGAAGCTGGTGATCCATTTAACAAGTTTTCCAGAATATTGCATAATGCACACCAGAGTTTGAGAAGCAGTTTTATGGAGTGAGTCACAGACAACCAACCACATCCACCTGAGTTTTGTTGTACTCTGTCTGGGTAAGAGCCTGTGGTTGGTAACTTCCCAGACATCCTTTCATTTTTCACTCATAAGCTTGCACGGGAGTAGGAAAAGGAACCTGCTCAGCTTATCCTTAGGGGCTGCAGGGCTTATCAAGCCATCTGGGTTCCAGTGCATTGGGTTGTTAGTGCTTTGGTTGCTGTTGCGTAGTTTACATCCGCATCTCTGCTGAGGAGAGGCGTTGTCAGCTGGGAATGGACTTAACCTTGCAAATACTGATTTTGACTGTAAAAGCAGGGAAGGCTCCTAAGTTTTTAACCTGTCATCATTGATATTAATGACATCCACTGTGATTCTGAATTCTATCTAAATAGAGTCATGAAATTTAAGTATAATAGGTTGTGTCACAGCTCAAAAAGAAATTTCAGTTAGGCGGAAAACTCCCTGTATCCAGTGGCCCAAGTCGCAACAAGTCCCTTCTATCAAGAATTCCAGTGGACAGAGGAAGTGGATCAAGTACACCATATCTCCTTCTTCTCTCTTTAGACAAGCTGGTTCACCTGCTCTATCAGGTCTTTGTTTTCCATTGTAAGTACATGAGGGTGTGCGTGTGTGTGTGTGTGTGTGTGGTGTGTGTGTGGTTTTAGCCAGTCTGTAGCCATCTGAAATGATAAATGTGGTTGGTGTGTGGTGTGTGGTGTGTGGTGTGTGGTGTGGTGTGTGTGTGTGTGTGGTTTTAGCCAGTCTGTAGCATCTGAAATGATAAATTTATGTTACTGGCTTATAACATTCTATCAGGTGTTTGCATAATTTTTAGCCATCCCCATATGGTTGAACATTTTTGTTAATTCCAGTTATTTGTTATTAAAAATAGCCCAGCAATAACGTATTTATTCATGTTTTTCTTTTGGCATTGTACCTTTAAATATATAAAATTCCCAGGAGTGGAATTATGGAAATGAACAAAATGAAACCACAAAGTGTACAGAGTGTCTTTTCTTATGTGCAGGCACTGACAGCCAGTTCATATACATTAACCTTTTCATTTTTAATTTAAAAAGCCAAAGTTATAAATACACATAGTTAGGAAATCAAATAGTCAAACCCTTACCTGACCCATGGTTTACAAGCTCTCAGTTTTCTGCACCATAGGCATTTCAATTCTTTGCCATTTCTTCCAGGAATTGGCAAAGCCACTACATAATGTGCTATTTCAAAATCATTGATTGCAGACATTATCTATTTACTTCCTACTATGATAGATGAGAATTCAGCTGTCTTAAATCATCTACTGCCTCCCTCCCTTCCCTCTTCCCAGTGTAGTGATGCCCCTAATTTTTTTAGTTAACTACATACATAATAGCTAATTTTATAATTCCATCAAAGCAGATCATTGCAGGACCAAGTGGTATGCTATTTTTAATATAGCATTGTATAATTTAATTAAAGCTTACTAAGTGCCAGGAGGTAGTAAGTCCTTTACATACATTAACTTGGTTAATTCTTTATTTATATAAATTGTTTTATTCTATGTGTATGCTTGTATTGCCTGCATGTAGGTAAGTGCACCCATGTCACGCAATGCCTGCAGAGGGCAGAAGAGGCTGTCGGATCCCCTGGAACTGGAGTTAATGGACAGTTGTTAGCTGCCATGTGGGTGCTGGGATTTGAACCCGGGTCTTCTGCAAGAACAATCAGTGTTCTTAACCGCTGAGCCATCTCTCCAGTCCCAACTTGGTTAATTCTTATAGCTCTGAAATCAGAACTGGGAAGCAGGCTATAGAGATGGCTCAGTAGATAAAGCACTTGCCTTGTAAGTGTGAGGCCTGGAGTCCTGATACCTAGTACTTAGGCGGTAAAAACTACTTGGGCATAGCAGCCCCCCAGACAGGCAAACAGGAAACAGAGACAGAATCCCTGAAGCAAACTGACTAGCCAGACGAACCAGGAGCTCTGGGTTCAGTGAAAGACTCTGCTTCAGTGTAGAGCATGGAGCGCAATCAAGGTCAACTCCCAAAGTCAGCCTTGGACCTCCAAATACACACTCTCTTGTATACATACGCACATGGGACTACATACACACATGCACATGCATGCGCACATGTACACATACATACACGCACACTCAAAAGAGACGTCATCTCCCCTATTTTACAGATGGGGAAACTGAAGTACAGAAAGTTAACTACTTTTTCCAAGATTATGTGGCTAGTAAGTAGCTGGTATGAAACTTTAATAGTCTCTCCACATTCTGTAGCCCTTTACCACTGTGTCATCCTGCCTCTGATCACTCTTCCTCTCTCGTACAGTGATAGTTTTTGCTTGTCTAACTCATCATAGACTGTATTATCTATTGTCTTTAGGCAAAGTCTTCATTAAAGTAGTCAGGTATTTTTTCCACTGGCAGAGAACAATCCTTTCATTGTGTTTGGTTTTAGCCCACAAGTAGCCACCAGGAGCAAATAAATGCTCTTTTTTATTTAAAAAAATTGTCACTTTGTTACATTTTCTAGAAAAAATACAGATCATTTCATTGCATTTGAGTATAATTTCGGCACTTGTATTTTCTTTAAAGAATTTCTTGCTGTGCCCTGATTTTTTTGCTTCATGACCTTCCCATCTTGTGCATAGCAGTCACTCTCTCAATTTTTCTTGGGGCACTATTTTAATTTGGAGAAAGAGCTTTCCTGACTCCTCTATTGTCTCGATTTCTTCTGGAGTCATATTTTTCCCATTTGTACTGGCTGCTCATATTGAAAGCACCAATCACATAACCTGTAAACCAGTGTAGTCAATATCAAATGTAAGGGTGGGAAAAGATGATTGACTGGAAGTGCTTTGAGAAGTGGAGGATACCACTCACAATGAAGCCTCCTTTCTCCTGTGTGAAGGGTAAGGGAAAGACATATAGCACTTCTCAGGACCCACAGTTGGAGGGTTCAGCATACAGGCTTTTCAGCACCCGTTCTAGGCAGTGCATTTCACTCCTGAATCTATGGAGCAACTCCACTCTTTGTGGTAGCCCTTTGCAGTTAGGCTTTCTTTGTCCTCTACACCCCTCCCTGGCAATGTTTATTCTTCAGAATTGTGTTAAAACTTCTTACCACCAACGATCCCTCTCCTCTCAGTTTTCCTTAAGGATTTATATGCTTTTCCATCTTCACTATGATTTTAATGAGACACAAGTGGAGTTCAATAAACCTTCCACTTTTAATTAGAAGTCCACTTACATTACTCTCTAATCCACTTCTAGGTAGTAACTGATGGAGATATAGTCTTCAGTTTTTATGTATTATAGCATTTTGATAAACTAAGGAAGATGAGAGCCAAAGTTCAAATTCTGTTGATTCCAGAACTTCTGTCTTTTTAATCCTGAGCCACGAAAATGTTTATGAAATTTGAAAGCCAATGACAAATTTCTTTTCACCCAACTTGATGGATCCGTTAACAGTACCACTGGCGGTTCAACCACGACTTCGCCGAAAGAGCGCGTCAGAATCTGTGTCCTACTTTTTGTTATGTAATGCACCTACTTAGGGACATACTGTCACCTTGATTAGCATTTCTTAGCTTATTGACAGGATGGATATTTTCACACGTTTTTACACTATTGACATTTCTTTGCTTTTATAAAATCATGTCAGCGGTTCTAAACACAGATTAATTTAGCAATGTTTGACAATTTTTTTTTATTTTAGCTGGAGATAGAGGCACCATCTAGTTAATTAATGAGGAAGGGGAGGAATGCTGCTGAGAACTTACCTGAATACAAGACAGTGCTCCAAAGACAGGATTACCCAGCTCCAAATGGCAATAATGCAAAGGTTGAGAAATTCTTAATTATGGGTATTTTGACAGCATTTCTAAGTAAAAATGTTGATTTTCGTCAGAGATACTTTGTTCCTTTTGGTTGAAACTCCTTCAAACACTTAAAAATCACTAAAGGTCACAAGGAGCCTTTGTGTGGGTTTTCTCTGTCCGTATTTACTATACCAGAAATTAAAGCTAAAATTTGAAACATGTTTTCATTCATTTAAAACAATACTAAAACAAGCTAGATGTGGTGGTGCACCCTTTAATCCCAGACTTTGGAAGGTAGAGACAGGAGGGCAGGAGTTAAAAGGTCATCCTCAGCTACATAAACAATTTGCACTAATAAATCAAAAAAGCAATATTGAACCCATTACATATTAATATCAGTGATATATTTTTATTTTCCAAACTAATAAAGCTGAAGTGATACAGTTTAATATTTTACAAATCATTTTAACGTCTGGCTTAATAGAAGGTAATTGGATTCTTCCATCCATTTCTGCATTTAACTAACCTGTTATCATGAATTGTTTGGGTTGAAATACATAAAGAAAATGCAGCATCGAACACATGCATAATTGGAAAAATAGAAGTATTTTAATAGCCACTTAATATAATTATGGATTTTCTTTTTTAATATTACACTAACCTCAGAATGGTAGTTTCTTAACATTTATTTGCAGCATAACTATATCACAGGGTTTCTGGAGAGGTGGCTCAGCAGTTAAGAGCTCTTGCTCTACTTACAGAGGACCTGGGTTCAATTCCCAGCACCCACAAATTCCCAACTCACAAATGTTTCTATGTCTGTAACTCCAGTTCCAGGTGATCCAATGCCCATTTTGGGCCTCTACAGTCACCAGTCATATATGTGGTCTGCATACATGCATGTAGGAAAATACTCATATATATAAAACAAAAAGAAATTTGAAAAACTTTATTTTGGTTCAGTAGCTATATTTTCAAACTTTTCCACACTTGGTTACATTAAAATATACCAGTCTATTATATACTTTGAACATTTCACATGCTTATGTGATATTTTGTAACAGTCATTTGAAAAAATACTCAGTTAGGAAAGTCTTCCAAATGTGATGTGATTCATCACACCATAGCAAAACTCTTATTTCTTATCACCACCAATCTCATGTAGATACAGAGAACTTTCAGGTTCACAGTGGCAGATACAAGCTTTCCAAATTCTAATTTTCACTTGAAAGCTCAATTATGTCTTTGTAACAAATGCTGTCAGTTTTCCTTAAAGTGATAGCCAGACTTCATTTATTTTGCAGAAAATGTTTATCAAGTATCCCAGTGTGAATGGCCGTAATTTGTCAGTCACTGTATCAAGGAAATAAAATGGTACCTAGGAAGGTTCACTTGAGCCCAGGAGTTTGAGACCAGTCTGGGCAACATATCAAAATCCCATCTCAAAATAATTAATGAATCAATTAATTTTAAAAGTTTTTGAAGAGCCAGGCGTGGTGGCACATGCCTTTAATCCCAGCACTTGAGAGGCAGAGGCAGGTGGATCTCTGTGAGTTCAAGGCCAGCCTGGTCTACATAGTGAGTTCCAGGACAGCTGGGGCTACAGGGAGACCCTGTCTCAAAAAGACAAAAAAAAAAAAAAGTTTTTGAAGAAAACTATGGCTAGTTTGATATGCAAGTTAATCACATGGATGCTTTTTCCTTAATAAACCACAATACTTCATAATACTACAGTTTTTCTTATGAAAATATTAATGACGCATATATTCAAGTG
>NW_008353921.1:1079326-1083857 GCF_000622305.1 Nannospalax galili | reverse complement strand
GCAATTGACATTGAGATGTTTTCACATGCATTTCTAATCTCTATATACATGACTATCACTGGTCACAGTTGCCCACCTTCTGAGCTCCTCGGCATCTGAGCATGAATACAAACTCGTCAGATAGACAGCCTTCCTCTCCCACTAGAGGCTCCATACTCTGCCATCCCTGTCACTGTCCATTTATTTTTAATAAAATGAACACTTTTGTTACTTCACCACAGACAGAAGAAGAGTTGGGTACCAGTGTCTTGATTCATGCTAGAGGCTCCTGCAGTTCACCTACCGTTGCTATTGCCTCAAGAGGATAATCAGCACAATCCAAGAAGGCAAAGAAAGTATTACCACCGCTCCTAGAGTTGGTTTGATGTTTATCAAGCAAAACTATACAAATTAATCTCCAACAGAGGATCATTTGTTTGGGTATAAACAAAAGTAAGATTGCTATCTGGGACACATGCGCAAGGCCTTCCAGGTTCAAGAGGAATAAAGGGCAAGTTGAGGTTTTATTGAAGAAAGAGAAGCCCTCACTTGTGAAATCGGGTGTGGGGTGGTGATCTGTGATTGGCAAGTAGCTCCAGTTAGTTACTAGATAAGCTGACCTTAAAGACATAAGTAAAAGTAGTCATAAAGTACTGGGAAGCTGTTCTGTTGGTTTGAGTTGGAGAGGTAGTCTCTGGAACAAAATGTACGGCCTGAGTGGTGTGTTATGTTTTTCCCTTCCAATCCATTTTAGTGGAGTGTTGCCGCAAAGATTCTATTTTGTGTAATTTTCATGTTTAAAAATGACTGAATAGGTCTCAGAGAAAAACTGCTGAGTCAGATTCATGGCAAGATTGTACATGGGGAATTTCTCAAACTTGATGTGTATGAGAATATTTTGATGAGCTTGTTCATGTCTCCACTGTACTTCTGGAGGTCCGTGGCAGGGCTCCAGAACCCAGAGGCCTCGCTGCTCTTGGCTGTCGACCTGACATCTACAGTTCCCTACAGCCACATGACTTCCAGCTGACTGCATTCTGCAAACAAGTCTAACAGTGGGTTACACTTTCCCATAGGACATGTTTTAATTGGTGTTATATTTCTTCTCAAGCATTTATTTGCCCTATCTGGAAGTACTATGGCAGCTATTATGATTCATTTAATGATTAATTAGTAATCATTCTCTTTACCTTTTGACAGCTTAGTAGAGCTTTTTTGAGGATAATTGATTTTTAGAAGACCTTATAAAAACACTGCTCAGAAAGATCTCACTTCACACTTTGCTTTCCCAAAGTCTTTGTGTTGCAAGTTGAGACATCCCAGGCACCCTGTGGATGACTCTCGGAGAGTTACTGCAGCATCTTCCTAACTGAAAGCATCACTGTGGGTTTTAATCATGGTGTCTGGAGCCAGAATCCCTATGGTATGGAATCTTAACTTGTTCAGCTTCTTTTTCTCTTTCGCTCTGTTCTTCTCACCACATGAGGTGAGTGTAGGAAACAACAATGACATTTCAGTGGAGATCTTGGCAGGAGGGTGAAGGGATTGCTTCTCAGATGTCTGAGCAAGAAGGCAATGTTGGGATGCCTGTGATGTGGGAAACAGCCCGGCTCTCCATGACAGTGCAAAAACTAAATATCTTAAATGTTTATTAAGAAAAAATTTAAAAATGCAGGAAGGAAACTTTGCAGTTTCTTAAATGCTCTATTTCACTTCTTTTCAAAATTTAAAAGGCAAATGATGAACAGAGATTGATTACAATACAAATTGCAGTTTCAGTGAAACTGCAGTGGAGCCTGAGATTTTTGAATCCCAGCACATTCTTAGGTGATGAAGACTGCTGTGGGATTATGGACCACTGGCCAGCCAAGTCCTGCAGCATTCTGCCCCTCCTAGCTGTTGACCAGTGGCACTGTTTGGACTGAATACACTTTATTAGTTATGTCTACACAAACTTTTTTTTAAGTTTGAGGCGCAACACGCTTCTTGTATTAGCAAATAAGGCCATTGGTCTACCGTTACTGGAAACTGAATCAGCTCTCCATGTTACTAAATTACTGACTGAAATGTACTTTTCATGGTGGACACAGAAAACAGGTAGGGATGGGGTATCTTGGGGAAATAGTAAATAGCCAATATCACTAGCAAAGGTTGAAGTGTATTGGGCAGAAAGTATGTCATGCCCCTGAAATAGAGAAATCCATCAATTAAAAACATGATACTCAACATTTTCGAGGTATTTTCATGTTCTTAAACATCTTGAATTCTCATCTAATACTGAGATAGTTCATCAAACTATATCATTTTAGTTTCAATGAAATTTAATTTAGCTTCATCATTAAAAAAATGCATACTTAGGGGCTGGAGAGATGGCTCAGCGGTCAAGAACACTGGTTCTTCTTGCAGGAGACCCAGATTCGAATCCCAGCACCCACATAGCAACTAACAACTGTCCGTAACTCCAGTTCCAGGGGATCCAACAGCCTCTTCTGTCCTCCGTGGGTACTGCATGACATGGGTGCACTTACCTACATGCAGGCAATACACACATACACATAAAATAAAAATAATAAATAAAATGTTTTTTAAAATGCATACTTATATGAAATAGTAGAAATAGTTAAAAATTAATATTTCAGCTATTTCCTCATTTTCTTTACCAAATCAAAAAATTAGGCTCTTCTTATTTTGACCATTCCACTACAGAGTTGCATGTTGTTTTAACCAACTATCACACTTGCCATTACCTTTTACATGTTTACTGGGTATTTATGCTTTTATTTCTCCAAGGTTCATAATTTTTTCTCGCCATTTACTGAACACTCCTTCCAGTTCTACTAACGCGTCATATTGCCTTTGTGTGTGTGTGTCCATGTATGAGTGTGTTTATGAGGGTGTATGTGTGTGTATTTATGAGAGTATGTGTGTGTCTGTGTATGAGTGTGTTTTTATGAGGGTGTATGTATGAGTGTTTATGAGAGTGTATGTGTGTTTATGAGAATATTTGTGTGTGTATGAGTGTATGTCTAATGTATGTGTGTTGAGAGTATATGTATGTGTGTTTATGAGACTACGTGTATGCATTTGTATGGGTGTATATGTACAAAAGTGTGTGTTTCTGTGTGTTCTATGGGTGTGTATGTATTTTTGAGAGTATATGTGTGTGTCTGTGTATGAGTGTGTGTTTATGAGAGTGTATGTCTCTTTGTGAATGAGTGTGCATGCTTATGAGAGTTCATGTATATGCCTGAGTATGTGTGTTTGAGAGTGAATGTATCTGTGTATCAGTGTGTGTATTTATAACAGTGTATTGTATGTTTGTGTATGAGTGTGCAAGTACATAACTATTTGTGCCTGTGTGTGTATGCATGAGAGTATACATGCATGAATACATGTGTCTTTGTATGTCAATGAGTTTTTGTGCATGAGTGTGTGTGTGTGTGTATGAGTATGTCTGTACATGAGACTGTGTTTCTATCTATGTACGAATGTGTGTGCATGAGAGTGTGTGTCTGTGTGTGTGAGTGTGTTGCATGAGAGTGAGTACGTGTGTTTGGATGAGAATGTATGTGTGTTCTTTGTGTCTGTGTATGAATATGTATGTATGAGCATGTGTGTGTGCATGAGAGTGTATATGTGTGTGTGTGTAAAAAATGTGTATGAGCATTTGTGTGTGTATGAGTATGTGTTTACATAAGTGTGTGCATATGAGTTTTTATGATTCTGTGTCTGATGTGAATGTATGAATGTGTGTTTGAATGTTCTTGAGTGTGTATCTGTATGAGTATCTGTGAATATGTTTATGTGTGAGAGAGTGTGTGTGTGTGCGTGTGTATCCACTGGTACTTTTATTTGCATGTGCTAGTCTGTTAGATCTTTCCTGTGCTGATTCTTAGTCTATACTCATTTTAGTTCTAGCTTTACAATATATTTTATATGTAGCCCTCCAAATGACTCTTATTCAAAATATTCTTAGCTATTTTCATCCATTTATGTTTTATTTAAAAATTACTTTATCATGTTTCCCAAATAATCCTCAAGGGGATTGACTTAGCTTGTATTAAAATTATGTCTTTTTTAGCATTTTATTTACTTTTATTTTATGTGTATGAGTGTGTTGCCTGCATGTGTGTAAGTGCACCCGTGTCCTGCCATGGCTCTGAGGACAGAAGAGGCATCGGATCCTTTGGAACTGGAGTTACAGAAGGTTGTTAGCCGCCACCTTGGTGCTGGGATTTTGTTACTGGTCTTCTGCAACCAGTGCTCTTAACCACGGAGCCATCTCTCCAACCCCCTTAAAACTGTCTTAAACTAAAAATTATATTAACATGAGCCCTTTGAGTCTGAAAGAAGGCATGACTGATCATGAGTCTTTACTCTTTTTCAGGAAAACTATATTGATTCTTTCACAAAGATCCCATCCACAGTTTTACCTTGTTAAAACTGTTACTAATTCTAAGCCTGTGCTCATTATGTTTGCTAGATAGTTTGGGGCTAGTATTTAGGAAAGTCCTCCCTCTCCTCTCCTCTCCTCTCCTCTCCTCTCCTCTCC
>NW_008353921.1:1038709-1079275 GCF_000622305.1 Nannospalax galili | reverse complement strand
TTCAAGATACAAGATAAGGATGTGTGTGTGTGTGTGTGTCTGTGTGTGTGTGTATCCCATTTACTAAAAATCTCTTGTGAGTTTCTTTAATTACATTTTATTATCTTGGTCTACCAGCTAATTATCACATCATCTGTGAATAATGATAATTTTGTGTCCTCTTATTCCAGCTGAAATAGCTCTTATTTTTGGTTTCTGTTTCATTGCTCTTGGTAGAACATCTGAACAGTGCTACCGAATAATGTTAATAGTTGACCTTTTTCTCTGCCTTCCCACCTAAATCACGAGGCCTCCAGCAAATTTCTCTTTTGTGCAGTGTTAGTTATAGAATTGAAACAATATTTTTAAAACATAATAAGGAAAAGTGTTTCTATCCTGCAGTTTATCTTTGTCACTCATTTAAAGTCAGAAATGGTTATTTAATTTTATTAAATGCCTTTTGGCATCTATTCATGTGATCATATTAGTTTTCAACTTGGATTTATGTGCTATTTTCTGAGATTTTATATTACTAAATCTATCATGTATACCTGGGGTACAAATGACCCGCTTATAGGGAGCCAAGTTAATAGAGCAATGGAGAAAGGAGCTACAATTTTGAATATCTTCCCTCTTTTTCTGTCTTACATGATTGTTTATATAGCATGGGAATTATCAGTTCCTGGAAGATTGAAAGAACTCATTGGAAAAGCCATCTGGCTCTAGTATTGTTTATTCTAATTTCTTTTTATAGAATGCTTAATTAATTTTGTCGTTTTGTTTAATAACAAAGCATTTTCGGATGCCAAAAACAGGTTTAGTCCCACCCCATAAGCATTAAACCTCATTGTTTTCATTGTAATAATTTTACTAAGAAGTATGAAATGATTGTTTAGATTTCCTATTTGATAAGGTATTTCTTTGTAAAGTTCTAATTTTCCCTAGTTGGAGGTTTTAGTTTGCCATTTTGTTTTAATAAGTTCCAGTTCTACCTCATTTTATGGAGAATATACTCAATGTTTTTAGTTATTCAGATGACACATTAATTTCTATGTGTGCCACTTATTTTATCCTCCATATCAACTTCAGTCTTACAAATATCATTGCTTCCTTCCCTGCTGTATTTTAAAGAATAGCATCTTATAATTTGTTTTGTTTCTTTTTCTTGCGTTCAGACTGCACATAGGCATACCTATCACTTATATTTTGTGGGTTGTTATAGTCTGCTTTAAAAGAATTTTCTTAGCCAAGTTTGGTGGCAAAAGTCTCTAACCCCAACCCTTGGGAGGTAGAGGCAGGAGGAAAAGCAGTTCAAAACAGGCTTGGGTACATGAGACTGTCTCAAAAAAAAATGGAGTTGGAGTACTAGAGAGAGAACTCATTCAGTGAAAGTATTTTCCCCACACATATGAGGACCTGACTTCAACCTCCAGCACTCACATAAAACATCCAGGTATGGCAGCAGCACCAGTGGAGAGGAAGTAGAGACAGGGGATCCCTAGAACTTGCTGGCCAACCAGTCTAGCTGTCTAGTTGAATCAGTAAACTCCCATCTCAAAGAGTAAGGTAGAGAGTTATTGAATTGGCCTATAGCCTCTCCGTGTATATACACAGGTGAGTGTCTGTACACACACACACACACACGCACACACACACATGAACATATTTGCACATTCATTTACCCTACAAGATTTGTTTCCACTCAAGATTATCTTCACCTTTGATTGCAAACCTATAGAATGTTCTGAGAACCACATATATGGATGTCAGTAGACATACATATAACCTTCCTTTGGCAACCCAAAGGAAGGTATGATCAGTTTGCTTTATTTACTTTCTTTCATCTCTCATGTGCTTGTTGAAGCATTTAAGTGCTAAGTTGTAGCAATCATGGGGCTTGAAAGCATTCAGTTTGTATGCTCTTAAGGGAGAGGGAAGTCTCTTGCACACTCATGATACAGCCATCACACTCAGGAAAGTTTAACTTTTATGTAACTCTAGCATCTAATTCTATAGCTCACATCCACAGTTACTTCTATTAATTGTCCTTTAAAATTTTTTAAATTTTAATCTGGGACTCAATCATGGATTACACATGGTATTTTGTTGACATGGGCATCCTGATACTTTTCAATAAATAAAATATGCTCAATTAGAACATAATGTGATTTCTCACATGTGATGAGGTCAGAAGTTTGGTGTATTTAAAAAATAATAATTATAAAAATCCCCCCAACTTATTTATTGATACATTTTTTCTCTTTTCTACTGATTGGCAGTGTTTGTTTCTATACATAAAACACACTCTCTCTCTCTCTCTCTCTCTCTCTCTCTCTCTCTCTCTCTGTCACAGATATACTCTATCTCATTTAACTCATATTACAGTACACATGGTTTGATTATTGTAACTTCATCATATGTTTTCGGCAGCAGCAATGGTTTTACACCCTCGTTTGTTTAGAAGAAAAGTTATGAACTATATTTACTATTTTAAAGAAGCAAATCTTATTAGAATTACTAAATTAAGCTTATCATGTTCCCAGATACCACCTTTCTGCCGTATTTTATCAGTTTGCTTTTTCCCAAGGAAAGCAACGCATCAATTTGGATGAATCAGCATCTTTATGGTATGTGATATTTTATCCAACACCGGTATTTCTTTGCATTTATTCATCTCTAGTTCAGCACAGTTATTTAACGCCCACTCTGCCAAGCCCAGGCTAGGGGGATGGAGAAATTATTTTTTTCTAATGCCCGTGTTGTACGGTTCTCATTTGTGTTATCCTCAGCTGTTTTTAAAGGACTCCATTCTAAAAGAATTTTCCTATCCTGTCCACTAGACTATTTTCCATGATATACAGTTCATTTATCTCCACCTTACATCCAGCTACCTTTTTGGGGTTCTTTTTATTAATTTTAGAAGTCTTTCTGCAGATTCCCTTCACTATATTAGGTCACAGTCATATTATCCACAAATGATGATGAATTGCTTTCCTTCTTAAGATGTATATCTTCATTTTGAGTCTTGCTGCATTGGTCGGGATTATCCCATTTTAAATGCAAGCAAAGTGATTTGCTCAGTACATCAGACAGAGAGTAAGAGGAGGAGCTGAAACTAAAAGTTCCACCTTGATTTATAGTTCAGAGCCTTTTTAGAACAGGTCACCAAATCAAGTACCTGAAGATCACCTAGCAGTTCCCATATCTAGGTTGCATTTTTTCCCCAAAATGAAGTTGGCATTTGCTATGTTTACAGTGCTCTTTAAAAAGGATTTAACCTCTTATGAATGTGAGATGGTGATGGGAAATGATAGGACGCGAATTTAAGTAGGAAATTGTAATAAGATAGGTGGTGGGTTGGGCTTGTTCCGTAAAAAACAACAGTCAAGTAAAGTTTTGTTGGCAGGAAGGGAGGAGCAAGCCTTTGGGGAGCTGCACATTTTCAAAGGAAGGGAACATTCAACGGCCTTGATATGGGAGTGTGTGGGATCCAAGAAACAGTGGAGACCAGTGCACCTGGAGAAGAACTGAAAGAGTGAAGTCAGAGTTCTTAACTGCGGGCCTTGTAGACAGTGAGGAAGTGTCGCCTTTCACAGTAAGTAAGGTGGGAGCCAGAAAAGTTTCAGGGGCAGCTGGCGGGAAGATGGGTAGCCTGTTGAATGTCACATTTCTAAAGCGTCACTCCAGCCACTGTTTTGGAAGCAAATTGCTGGGGCACAAATGGAAACAGGGAGGTCAGTGGAATGTAATTGCAGTAGTCTAGTCAAGATATACTGAGGGTTGGTGCAGCGGAGCGGCCGGGATGAGGAGAGATGGCCAGAATTTGGATATATCAAATGGGAGCCCACGGGGGTTGCATAGGGAGTGGATGAGGTGTTATAGAAAAGGAGCTGTGATTGAAGGAAACTACACGAGGGCAAAGGCCAAGCCTTCCATGTTTCAATTTAGAGTATGTACATTGTACATTTAGTAAAAGCTTGTCATGCATCTTCTAAGTATGGGGGAGGAGGAAAGGAATTGCTGGCATCATCTGAAAATCCAGAAAACTTACTTCAAGTCTTAGGTTAAATTGTCACCGCTCCTTTTCACAAAATACTTTTCTTCCTTTAAATTTATATAGAAAACCCACTTTTATTAAATTTATCAAGTGTAGTTCAATCATAGGCAAATGGTCCAAATGAGCACAAGCCAACTCTCTGTTGTCTGATTCAGTAGCATTGTAATCACGCACGTACCAGTGGCAAATGGCTCCAGCCAACTCTATGGAATGCCTTCTAGAATGAGCTTTCTAGAACCACTATCTCACTTAGTCTTCTCAGAGCACAGTGGGCTCCTCCATTTTCAGAATCCTTCCCTAGCAAGGGTTTCTCTTTCCTCACTTCATCAGCCTGTGGACAGTTAATATCTATCTCACCCATAAGGGATCTGATTCTCCAGTACCAGATTACACCTCAGTTTGTACCTGATATACAATACCTAATCAATAAATATCTGATGAATAAATGTACTAAAGGACAGACAGATGGAGCTAAGTCAGAGACCAAGAGCAGGTGTTCCCCATGGTCAGATAGTCCCCTAGTTTCCTAGTGTCCTCTGAGCACTGTTTTGACTAGACAAATGGTGAATAAAACCCAGTATTTCCAGAGCCTTAAAATAAAGATTGGCTAACTAAGACATATCATTGTAAATTTCAGCTCCATAGGTCCAAGTGACCTTTAATGTAGGAAATGAAATAGCAAAGATAGATTCTCTTGGGGATTACAGAACTCACGGTTGTTTCTTAGCCCATCTTGTCCAATAACACAAATCATTTATCATAGCAATTTTGTATTAAAATTTGTGCGTGGTTGAAGGCTACAGCATAGACTTTGAAGGGGGAAAGACCATCTGAGGTTATCCAGTCCATTTCACTCATTTCTTTAGCAGCTTTATGGAAGTCTAGTTTATACACCGTAAAATCCATCCGTTTTAAATATACAATTCAGTGACTTACAGGAAATGAGCAGAATCCTGCAATCATCACCCCAGTACCATGTAAGAATATTTCTGTCACACCATAAAACTCCCTTGTATCCATATGCAGTTGACTCCTATCCCTAACTCCAGTCTAAAACAATCACTAGTCTGATTTCTGTACCTATTACTTTGCCTTTTCTTGGCATTTCCTATGAATAAAATTATCCAATATGCATCTTTTGCATCTGGTTTTACTTTAGTATAATGCTTCTGAGCTTCATTTGTGTAGAACATAGTAGTACTTTGGTGGTGTGGTTGTTACTGTTGAATACTACTGCATCATAAGGATGTACTGAACCACAGACCACCCGTCCACTGACTAGCTGGTGAATACTTAGATTGCTTTATGGTTCAGTGTTACTATGAACAGATGTATGCTTCTTCCTGTTTGTATATGTCTCCATTACTCATGGATAGAGTCCTAGGAATGGGTAACTGGTAGTTCAATATTGACTTTTAAAGAACGACCAAGCTATCTTCCCAAAGTGTCTGCACCATGCGTCATGGATCCAGCTTTGCCATTCTTGACAGCACTTGTGTCTGTCTTTTGAATGATAGCCATTCCAGTACATGGATGAAGCGGTTTATTGTTGTTATTTTAATTTACATCTCCTTATATGATTAATGATATTGACTATCTTTTCATTAAATTATGAATCATTTGCATTTCAAGTATTTTTTTCATTTTTCAGTTGGGTTGTCTGTATTTTTATAGACTTGTAATGGGTCATTACATGTGTTGGACATAAGTCATTATACATATGAGTTGGAAGTGTTTTCTCTTAGAATATGACTTGTGCTTTGATTTGCTGAATAGTAATTTTGGATTCCAGCTTTTAACATAATCTAATAATATTAATATCAGTTTATATTTCCCCCACTAATAGATCATTTTGGTGTTATATTTATACATGTTTTTCCCAGTCCAAAATCATGAAGATTTTCTGTTTCTGCCTAGAAGTTTTATTATATTAGTATATCCATTTAGGTTTCTAATCCATTTTTCTGTTAGTTCTTGTGGACAGTGTAAATTTAAATTTAGATTTTTGCAAGTGGATATTCAATTGCCTGAGCCTCATTTGCTGAAAAAGCTATCTTATTACTGTTGAATTGTCTTTGTCAGGAATCAATTGATCTCAATGTGGAATTTATTTCAGAAATTTCAATTCTCTTTCATTGATCTCTGTCTGTCCTTCTGCTAGCATATAATGGTATTGATTTTCATAATTTATAAAATCAGGAATTGTAAGTCATGCATCAGTGTTCTCATTTTTAAAACTTGCTCTGTCTGTTATAGGCCCTTTCTTATAGATTTTCGGTCCGCTTACTAGATTTTCAAAGTCTTTGATTCTCCTTGTGTTACTCAGTTTTCTATTTCTGTGACAAAACACCTCTGAGGTAAACAGCCTAAGAGAGAAAAGGTTTATTGTGACAATTACAGAGGCTTCAGTATGTGGTCACTTGGCTCCATTGCTTCTGAGCCTCTGGTGAAACAGACCATCATAGCAGGACCACATCACATAGCACGGGGGCAAAAAGCAGGGAATGCGAAAGAAGGGCTGGGGACAAGACAGGCCCCTCCAGGAAGCACCCTCATTGACCTACCTACTTCCAGTAGACCTTACCTCCTGAAGTTCTCATCACCTCCAAATAATACCATCATCTTATGAATCTATCAATGGACTAGACCATTGATAAGATCAGAGACCCTATGATCCAGTCACCTTTCAACCCTCACCTCTGAACACTGTTGCACTGGGCACCATACTTTCAAAACATGAGCCTTTAGGGGATATTCCAAATCTGAACCATGAAAATCTAATAGGGATTGCATTAAAACTACATTTGGAGAGATTTACATTCGTAACAATATTGACTATTCCAATGCACAAAATAGAATCTCTTTCCATTTATTTATATCTTCTCTCACTTCTTACTTTTCATTGTGTGTTTCATTTGTTTTGTTAAATGTATTTCCAAGAATTGTTTGTGATGTTATTGTGAGTAGAAATGTTTGCTTAATTTCATTTTCAAATTGCTTTTCTCTAATGATGAAATTATAATTTATTTTATATAGTTCCATTGAATGCTATGATTTTGTTGAAGTCATTTATTAGTTCTAGTTGGTGTGTGAGTGCGTATAAAATCTTCAGGAGTTTCTCCATTTGGGATCATATCATTTGCAAATAAAGCCTTTTACGCCCTGCTTTCCATAATTGGTACTACTACTTAATTAATCTAGCTACCAGTTAATTTTGTCCTAGTCTACTAACCAGAATCCCCAACACAACATCCCTCAGACATCCTTATCTTAATACTGATTTTAGAAGAAAAGCATTCAGCCTTCTGCCCTTGGATATGCTCTAGATGGCATTTTTCAGGAGGGGAAAGTTTTTTTCATCATTGTGTTCCTTTCTACAGTATTTTTATCATAAATATGTATTATATTTTTCATTTTTCCTAACTCTGTTGAGATGATTATGAGTTTCTGACCTTTATTCTACTAATGTACTATATTGTGTTCATTAAATTTTTAATGAATTGGCATTCCTGGTATAAATCTCATTTAGCCATAATATATCATACAATTAATATGTTGTTAGATTCTTTTCACTAGTGTTTGGTTAGGTATTCATCAGCAATAAGACTGTCATTTTTCCTATTGTAATATTTCTCTGGTTTTGATATCAGGGCTTCATTATGAATTGGAATGCTTGATTGCCAACTTGATCTGACTGAGAGTGTCCATGAGATGAGTAAAGCATACTTCTAGGTGTGTTTGTGGTCATGTTTCCAGGAAGGATTAACTAAGAGAGGAAGCCCTGCTCTGAGTGTGGGTGGCATCACCCATAGGCTGGGAGCCTGGGTGGAATCAAATGGAGGAAAGGAGAAAGTCAGCCACCTCAGGCGCTCTCTCCCTCTCTCTCTCTCTCTCTCTCTCTCTCTCTCTCCCCCCCCTCTCTCCCTCCCTCCCTCCCTCCCTCTCTCTGTCCCTCTCATATTTGTCATTATGATGTGAGCTGCTCTGTTCCCCCAAGCCCTCCCAGCTAAATCTTTCTCTCTCTCTCTCCCTCTTCCTTCCCTCCCTCTCCCCTTCCTGCCCTGGGGTGAGCAACTCTGTTCCTCTATGCCCCCTTTGCATATGTAGCCTCACCTCAGGCCCAAAATAATGGGATCAAGTAACTATGAACTGAAGAAAGTATGATCAGCAAACAAATGAAAACCTTTCCTCCTTTAAAGTGTTTCTCTAAGGTATTTGTCACAGCAGTGAAAAATTATCGATCCATGTACTTTTATCTTTCCACTTAAAGGAAATACTTTGCACCTTCTCTTTGACATATCCAAGTTTCTATTACTAAGTAAATGCTGACTCCTTGAACAGACACATTTCTACACTGTGGTGGTTTATCTGACAACTGAAGTGACGGCCTATTGCAACAGTGGGTAACATATACACTGTGGACACACTAGACAAAGAGCTCATTCAAGTCCTGGGTGGGGCAAATTTCAATCATGCTATTTAGAATGCTGCACAATTCAAAACTTATGGATTATTTTTTGGATTTTTCCATTTGATATTTTCAGACTTCAGTTGAGTGAAAACATGGGTAAGACAAACTACTGTGTGTAAAAACTAACAAAGCTGACTGACTGTAAGATGAATGTTTATAAAGAAAAACTTTCCACTATTGATTTTCAGTATTAAGTCAGAGGTTATTCATGTAGATGAAAAGAATGCTAAGATCCTCCAACAGTTCATTGATAATTGTGTAACAGTACTTGGATAAGAGGAATCCATTTCCCCTCTCTTTTACTTTCCAACTTATAAAATATTATTGTATTTTCTCAACAAAAATAATCATTTTAAAAACCAAAGTGTTTGGTGGGATAAGATAAAGATTGTAGCTTTACATTGTGACAGAAAGCAGTTGAGCCCATGGTTAACAATGAAGCTTCTGGGTTGGAAAGATGGCTCAGCAGGGGAGAGCACTGGCTACTCTTGCTGAAGACCCATGTTCAGTTCCCAGCACCCACAAAGCACTAGCAGCAGTCCATTCCTCCAGTTTTAGGGAATCCAATGTCTTCTGGCCTCTGCAGTTTTGCACTCAAGGAGAGCACTTACACACATGCAGGCAAAACACTCATACACATAAAATAAAAATAAATGGATTTTTGTTTTGAAAGAATGAGGCTTCTGGGGCTGGAGAGGTGGCTCAGCCATTAAGAGTGCTAGCTGCTCTTATAGAAGATGGGGTTTTAATTCCCAGCACTCACATGGTGGCTAACAAATGTCTGTAACTCTAGTTCCAGGGGATCCGACACCCTCTTCCAACCTCCACAGGCATTACACAACACAGGTCCACTTACATACATGCAGGCAATACACTCACACACATAAAAATAATAAATAAAGAATAAGGCTTCTGGAGTCAGACTGACAGTGTTCAAATCTTAGCTCAAGCACCTTGATTTTATCAAATGGAGATAATCATATCTTCCTATGAAAGCCAAATAAAATAATAGATGGCATGCACATAGAGTGGCTTTAGTAAGTGCTCCATAAATACCCTCTGGTAGGCGAAGCCATCATTTGTAGACACTGTAGTGAGAGCCGGAAAAGAATGTTGACAGAGACCTATGGGCACAGAGGAAGAAGAAACCCACTCTCATTTCCCTGTTAAAAGAGGTGTGTCAGAAAGAGAGACATTTGATCTGGGTCTTTCTTGATTGGATGAATAGTTCCCAACATGAGGAAGAAGGAAATAAGTACTGAGACTAGATAGAGATACCGTGGTGAAGGCTATGAGGGGCAACATGTGGTGGTGCTCTCCCATAAGCTCAGTACTGAGGAGCTGAGGCTGAAGGATTGTGAGTTTGAAGCCACCCTGGGGTAATTAGTGAGGTTCTAGCAAAGAAAGAAGAGAGGGAGGGAGGGAGGAGGACAGGCAGGAGAGGAGGGGAGCAGAGTTAAGGGGAAAGGAAGATGGAAGGGAAGGAGGGAAGGAAGAACCAATTTTTAAAATACTTTCTAAATTTAAATTTTATTTCTAATTTTTTGTAAATGTATTTCTTCTGTTCGTTTGTATTATTTTTAGACAGGGCCTTGTGTTGCCTAGGCTGGTCTCAAACTTGACATGTAGCCAAGTCCTTTTTTGAACTTATCCTCCTGCCTCAGCCTCCCAAGTGTAGAAGTGCAGCTGTAAGTCACCATTAATTTACTTCTTAACAAATGCTTGTGAGCAAGTTTTATGTTTATTGGGATATTAATAGTGGTTACATCGACAGCAGGATGTAAGAATGCTCAAAGGGGATGCAGCTATTGGGTATGCAAGGGTAAATGCTGGAATCACCTGGCTTGTGGCTTCAGAGGTATGTACTGGAAGCATTTTTAAATCTTTGAATGAAAACAAGCTATTGATGCTGGGTGAAGACTCCTTCCTAGAGATTCTGATTCATTTGGTCAGGTGTGGGGCTGGGGAATAACGGTTTTAACCCCCACCCTAGGTGATGATAATGTGAAAACATAGGCAAGGAGCTACTGAGCTGGACCAGCCTCACTAAAAGGCTGAGATGACATTGCCTGGCCCCCACTTGAAGCCTTGGTGGTGGAGAAGCCACACTGATTGATGATGCACCTCTGTTGTATGGAGCTGGAAGCAAAAATTGAACAACACTTTGTCAAAATAGCACTCTGACCTTACACCAATGTTATAGACATTCAGATGCCTAGACCTACTCACCTCCTTAGATTCCTTAGATTCCAAAACTCAGGAAACAGGAATTGCTAAAGGAAATGGTTTTAATTCTATTTGACCAGACCAGGGCCAGAAAGAAACTAATAATACCATGACTGTAGCCATCTTACAGTTTACAGAAAACCATTAGAAAAAGACCAGAAGGTATGTAGCTATAACTGGGAGAAAGGTTAGCCAACCCTATCCTGGGGGAAGATGACTCGGCCCCAGCTTGTCTCCACTGTCTCCCTTCTCTTTTATAGACACAGATTTTTATTCAATGTCCAAGCCTGAAGTGGACATTCTGTCTTAAAGAGCCCTCATTTTCAAAAGACAAATGCATGTGACAATTTTTAGTTCTTTATACAGGGGACCATTCCTTTGACAAACTTAGGGTAGAAGACTTTTGTTCCTTTTCTTTGGAGGTCCACTCCAAGCTCTTGACTCCTGCATGCTTGTTAAATGCACTAATTTTGCAAATGAAAAAAAGGTGATAATCTAGGATCTGAGGAAATAATTCAAATGATAAAATGCTAGCTGGGGAGCTGGAGAGATGGCTCAGTGGTTAAGAGCACAGACTGCTCTCACAGAGGACCTGGGTTTGATTCCCAATACCCCCATGGTGACTAATAACTATCCATAACTCCAGTTCCAGGGATCTGATGCCTTCTTCTGACCTCTGCAGGCATTGTACGACACGGATGCACTTACACATATGCAGGCAATACACTCATACGCATAAAATAAAAATAATAAAATACTAAAAATGCCAGTGAGGAAAGCCAGCTGTGTGCTGGGTTTGGATCCCCAGCACCCAGCCTGGAATGGTGTCATCAGCCTGTAACCCAAGTTCTGGGCAGGCAGAGCTATGTAGATTCTAGGGGCTTGCTGGCCAGCCAGTCTGTCTGAATAGGGTGAGTCCCAGGTTCAAGGAGAGACCCTATCTCAAAAAATAAGGTGGAGTAAAGATTAACAAAGACACCTGATGTAGAATTCTGACCTCTATACATGCCTACGTACATACATGAACACATACATGTGCATCACACACACACACACACATACACACACACACTTGTAAAGAGAACTACAAGTGTCTCCTCTTAAAATTTAGTGGTGTACACATGTAATCCCAACATCCCAGAACTTGGGAGGTAGATGTAAAAGAATCATGAGTTCAAAGTCATCCTCAGCTACATAGTGAGTTTGAGGCAAGCCTGAACTCTATAAGATCCTCCTAAGAAAGGTGGAGAGGGAAGGAAGGGGGGAGAGAGAATAAAAAAAACTTTAGAATACCACCTCTGTCCTACCATCATTCCAGCCTGTTCTCTTAGCATGGGGTACCGTTTCACCATTATGCCATGTCAACTTGTTTAAAAGTGCCATGTAGAACATTGCAGAAGAAGGGGTGGAAAGATTGTAAGAGCCAGAGGGACAAGACACCTGCCACCTGCTCTTAGTTAATGCATTCTAGACATGATAGGAAAGCTACAACAATGGAATCTTTATAGTATGGTAGTCTAGCAAGATCTGCATAATGACAAAGCCAGTTAATTATGTTAAGGTAGACAGAGGAAATTCCACGGGGTCCCACCTCAATAGAAAGAGTTACAGGCAATCAGTAGATGCTGAGGGAAGGAGAATCAGTTTTCACCAGGGAAAAACTCTGTAACAGGTTTTTCCAGGTGAGCAGCCCTAAACACAAGTGCACACAAGCACAACTAAGTGGATTCATATATATATATATATATATGTATGTGTGTATATGTAACAAATGCATTATGTAATGTATATATGTAATAATAAAGAAGAGGACAAGAAATTGTGAGAGTGGGGGAAGGTATGGGAGGAGTTGGGGGGGGACTGGAAAGGGTGGAAATAATGCAAATATACTCATGTATGAAACTCTCTAAAAAGCAAAATAAATTAATGGTGATAGTCATAATTGAAAAAAAAGTACCCTGTAGAGGACACAAATGGCCTTTGCAAACCTGGCATGTCCCCTTTTGCCGTGTGCCATTCCCCGACTGCTGTGTGTGTGGATGCCCTGGTCCTGAGGTGTTGCCTGCTTCACAGCACTGCCATTGGGCTCCTAGAGGCTCCTTGTGTGGCCCACATAAGGAGTTAGGAAGCCTGAGAAAGCTCATAGCCGATAAGTGGTTGCTGCTGGAGGTTCAGAAGCCCTTGGCTTGAGGTCTGGGGGCATTGACCCATGACCGGGATCTCAGGATTTCATGTGATATTGTGCACTTGAATGGCTCCCTCCCCTTTTCTCTCCTGCTTCCCTCATTTACTGGTTTCTCTTGGAAACATTTCCTTAATACATAATTTGACTTGGAGTCTGTTGCTGGAATATAAGCTAACACATGCCTCTTTCTGGGAGAACATGGACTCAAATGTGCACCTGCCTGGAGCTGGGCAATCTTCACCTGGGAACTGCAGCCTACACTCCATCTGCCAGCTGAACCAACATTCCAAATGGGCAGTGCTCCTGTCTCCAGGCATCTGCCCTAGATACTAAAAAGGCGGTACCAGAGTTTTTAATGGCAAAAAGGTGATTGTGTCTTGTCAGAGGAATTTTGTCTGAGACATGTCAGCATCTAAACCGCTAGCATTTGTATCAGAGGGAGGAGGATGAGTGAAAGAGACATTGTCTAAAGCCTATGGAGGAATCCTTATAGATTCTACTCCTACTGGTGTCTAAGAAAACCATCCTCTGGACACCAAGGGTTTTGGAACCTGGGACCAGGGTGTTCTTGCCTCAGATGGTAAGAGACACTGAAACTGAAAGCACACACTCTTGCTAACTGTGTGGCAACTACCTGATAGTAAACAAGACGGAGTGGGGGGCACAGTATGGGCTTCAGGGTCCTCTACAAGGTGAGACCCTCAGGGAAGTTATACAAAGAAAAGATCACAAATATCCATCTTCTCATTGGGGTAAATAGAGAAATTGACATAATCGCGAAATGTTGGACTAAATGCATCATGAAGTTATTCTTTTCCTACACCACCAAGATTTTCATACTAAATGTCCTTACTCCACAAACAATTCTGAATGGTTTATTGCAACCACTTCTGGGCTAGAGATATGACTTTGAGAATATTCTTTTCATTTAGGTATGAGCTTATCACTGCCAGACAATTGAAAATAACATGCTCTTTGATACATATATTTTCAAGAGAATGAGAATAAAGTTACTCTGGGAAACAAAAATAATATTCAGCAGTTAAGAGCACTGGCTGTTCTTGCAGAGGACCCAAGTTCAATTCCCAGCATCCACATGGTAGTCAACAACCATTCATAACTCCAGTTCCAGGGTGTCTGATACCCTCTTCTGACAGCCACAGGCATTGTATGACATGGCTTGCACTTACATACATGCAGGAAATACACTCATACACATAACATTAAAAAATAAAATGTCAGAAAACTAATACCCAGTTTCATTTTTCTTTCCACTGTCACTTCCCAGTGCATCTTCTTCAGGAAACAGAAACTCATACAAGTCACTGTGCTGGACCTTGTTCCTTGGTTTTTGATAGGGGCTGAATCCAATGACGAACAGATTCATCCAACGAAAAGGCTTATGACTGTCTGGTTCCAACTGCAAATTTGTCTGAATGGACAAGCTGCAGATGCAGTGGGGCCTGCAGGAATTGCTGAGTTTGCTTCTGCACAATGATCCCAATCATATCTGAACCATATGTCAACTACACAGCTTAACCTCCAGAATAGCCTTATTTTTTTTCCTCTTTGTGATTTCATATAAGGCTGGTTACAAAGTAAGCAGTTTAGGCCACAACTTAAAAAGCAGCTCAGGTGGTTCTTTGTATATTGTCTTGGTTTGTGGGAAAAGAACAAAGAAAAAGAGAAAGACTACTACACTGTGAAGAAAGCACGAGCTGCTGCTGCACTTTCATCTCTTCAACCTGATTGTCAACTCAACCAAACTTAACAGCCTGGTTAGAGATGATGAGGCCAAGCTATGCAGATACTGTGCTTTTTCCATGGTTCTTGACAGCATTCAAATGCTCATAGTTCATCAGGGACCTGTCTTCTTAGCTGTCCACATCTGCATACTCCCATGCCAGTCATGGGCAGCACATGAAGCCAGCCTTGGGACCTTCTTCATCCAGCCCCTTGCAGCAGAGCCAAAGATAATAGAAGTGATTCTAGGAGTGAGCCCCAGATTTTGGGCATCTCCCAACGCTTTGGGGTCTAGTTGATTAATCAATGATGATCAAGGAATTCAAAGTAGGATGAAAAGGTTGGTTGAGAAACTGAGACAAAGGTCTTATATGGGCATTATTAACAGACGGTGAAGACAGGGTCTTAGGATTGAGCAGTACCCCACAGCTCTTCCCAAAACCTAAAATTAGGGATGAGCCTATTGACTCCTGGTCAGGAATATATGAAGCCTGGATAGGATGCATAGGTGCATTTTCCTAAATCCGATGCACAATATTTTTAGTCTAGCTGGCGAGCTGAAGAGGCTGGCTGTCACTTCTTTGCTTTTTCCTTCCTCTTTCTCTTCCCTCGATTGTCAAGAGTTCCTTAAATAAAGGACCTTCAGTTAATCCTGTTACTATTAGCACTTTAACGGATAAAAAAAATTACATAAAGCTGTTGTTACATAAAGATCTATGTGGATCCTGATAATTGATTGCACACATCCCTCTAGTCCTTCTTGTGACTTCTGAGTTGGGGTCTTAAGTGTTTGTGCTACTTGGCAATAACTGAGTTTAGCTGTAACAATAAACATGAGGAATTTTCATTTGAGAAAGACCCAAGAGGAACTGAGCTGAAATCATAGTTTAAACATTGGCTGGCTTCAGCTGGCTTTATGGGCATAGATGGCTCTCATACATTCACATGGACTGTTTGAAACACACAACATGCTCATGTTATCCACACACACTTTTTTCTTAAAAATATTTTATTTTTATGTGTTTGAGTGTATTGCCTGCATGTATATAAGTGCACCTGCACCTGTGTCATATAATGCCTGCAGAGGTCAGAAGAGGGTATTGGATTCCCTTGAAACTGGAGTTACAAACAGTTGTTCGTCACTATATGGGTGCTTGGAATCGAACCTGGGTCCTCTGCAAGAGCAGCCAGTGCTCTTAACCACTGAGCCATCTCTCTAGCTCCCCTGGACACTTCTTAGCAGCTCGAAGACTCAGCCATATCCATCTGGATATTAATGTCTTATTAATTAATTAGTAATTTGTGCATATATGCTTGATGTGTGATGTGAGGGAGGTGCCACAATACATGTATGGAGGCCAAAGGACAACTCTGTGAAGTTGGTTCCCTCCTTTCACCTTTACATTGGCTCCAGCGCTCAACTCAGGTTGCCAGGCAACAATGTCCTTTACCTGCCGAACCATCTCACCAGCCCTGGATATTACCTTTATTTGGGGTGAGAGGCTCACCTGCTGCATTTCCTTTTTTGGACACTGAGATGTTCAACTGCAGCATGTGCTCCTTATAACACTGGCCACATTCACTCCCCTGTCACTCACGTGTGTCACATGCACTCTGGGCTATTAGGCTCTCCTTCAAAGGTGGGCAAAATGCAACAGGTATGTTCACTTCCACCCAAATGTCACACTCATCCAGATGTGCCATGCACTCACATGAATTCTTATTTACATGAATGACCTTCCCTGTGTTTAGGGACAATCAAGGTACCCTTGCTACATCAAAGATTCCACATGTTCTTGGGAGGAGTCCTTTAAAGCCTGTTTTTAACTTAATGAAATAGTCCTGAGCTTTGGTGTCTTATCCAAATTTTGCTTCTTAATCCAGTGTCTTTGGATGGATAATCCAGTCAAATACAGGAGCCTGTGCCATTTCTGTTTTCATAAAGCATGTGGTAATTCACTATGTAATTTTTAATGATAGGTTTGGAGGCACTTTTACAACCACCTCATTAATTTACTTAACTCCTTTTTAGTTTTTTGGATGCTCTTTGGGTAATTTGTCTTCTATCATGTATCCCAGAGTACAATAAGTTCTTCTAAAAGGCATTTGTTCAAGAGAAGAGTACACTGAACATTCAAAGGGATGGAGAATTTTATCCAATTCACAAATTTACAAGTGACTTTTACAAAGAGAATCTATATACTTCGCTTATGGTTGATATTAAATAAAGATGCAGTTATCTCTAAGCACAGCCAGCCCCTCCTCACATTGTTCTAAATTGAGAGAATGGTACGAAATCACTAGATAGAAGCTCTGGGACTCTCTGTTTACCTTGATTAAAGTTTCTTCATCCAATCAGATTTGGCTTCATGCTTGGTTTTAGCCCAAATTCGGTCTATTAGTTTGAATAAGCATTTATTGATCATTTGCTTGGTGTCAGACATGCTCCTGAGCTGTGGTGTCTCTCTCTCTCTCTCTCTCTCTCTCTCTCTCTCTCTCTCTCTCTGTGTGTGTGTGTGTGTGTATACACACACATGCACACATATTGAGAGAATGATTCAGAGGTAACTTAGCCACCACTTTCACTTTCGTAGGACACAGTTGATCAGGCAAGGCACTGGTCTCATCTTACGCTACTGAAAATCAACAACCAACCAACCAGATAATGATTAATGATCTGGGAATAACTCATGCTAGGCAGACCTGAACAGACTTCAAGTAAAAGATTGGGTTTTATAGAAAGGCTTTATAGGCAGAAGTAGCCAGGATGAAAGAATATTTCAGGTAGAGGAAGCACAAGCTGGTAATGGTATAGGGCAGTCCAGAGGAAGTTCATTAATACCATGAGATCTGGAGTGATTGAAGCGAGCAGTGCCTCAAGAGAAGATCCGCTGATGTTGTGCAGTCCAAAGAATGTTTATGTAAGAACTTGAAGTCGGGAGCCTTTGGAATGAGTGTGGTATCACGAGACAATTGTCTGAAAGGAAAGCTGGAAGCCAAACACATCAGACTTCCACTGCCAGGATGAGAAGTTTAGATTGTATAATTTGTACAAAAGAAAAGGTGTGGAAGAGTTTGAAGTGAGATGGTGTTGTATGATCAGAAGCTCAGTGGATGGAATGATCAAATGGTGGTCAAAAAGACCAGCCGAGTCCCAGTGAGAGGCAGAAAGTGTATCATTGATGGTGGGGAGAAGTAGAGGGGCAGGGCAGGTGCAACACTGCAGAAGTCAGAGCCATGAGGCTTGTTGATTAAAGGTGAAGAGTGAGAAAAAGAACGAGACTAGAGTCAGATCTGGGCACCTGTCAGTTGGTGGTATCCTTCACAAAGGAAAGTCAACTAGAAGGAGGGCCAGCGGGTTTATAGGAATTGGAGCTGAGATGAATTTTGGATGTGTCTTGTATGAACTAGCATTGGGCTCTCTGCATGGAGATTGGTTTCTACAAAGCAGTGGGTTTGAAAATATGAAAGTGTAGTAAGGGTTTTTTGTACTCAGAATTGATGTTTCCACACAGTGAGAGTTGTGACAACACCCAAAATACTAGTGAGTCCATCCATCCAGAGTGACTCATCAGTCTCTCCTCTTTCTTGTCCAGTGTTTACCAGCTGGTTGTCAAGGAGGAGCGACTTCAGAAGTCCCGGAGAGCAGCTGACATCATCGAATGCTTCTCAGTACCTGTGAGTTACCGGAATGCCTCCAGCCTTGATTCTTTACACTACTTTGCTGCCGAGTTGAAGCCCTCCAACCTGCCTGTCACCCAGCCCTTTACAGTAGGAGACAACAAGACGTATAATGGCTATTGGAATCCTCCTCTCTCCCCTCTGAAAAGCTACAGCATCTACTTCCAGGCACTCAGCAAAGCAAATGGAGTAAGTACAGAGACCATTGCTTACCTCACTTGGATGTTCCCCTTCTCAAGTGAGAGCACAATGAGACTTTAGAGCAGAATTCACAGCCCAAGGCCCATGGGCCAAGTCCAGCTCCATGCCTTTTGGGGTTTAGGGATAAGATTGATTTTTGTTTGTGTGTTTTAGTATAACTACGCCTCTTCATTTGCATATTGTTGATAGTTAATGCTTAGCAGTAAAGTTGGGGAATTCCCACAGATACTGACTACCCCATAAGGCCTAAAGCATTCATATGGCTTCTAATGGAAAACGTTTGTCAACACTTGTATTAGAGTATGGAGAAGGTGCTTCTTTGGGGCAAATCACATGTCCTGAATTCTGATTGCTTTTTTGTAGTGCTACCAATTACCAGTGTGTAGTCTGGATGCATAAGGAATATGTGAAACTCCTCCCCATCACTACCATGACTCACATTAAAAATAGTTTTTTTTCTTAAAAACAAGGTAACTATTTTTGTGTGAAGTTTCCCCTTGGTCCAGCAGCAGGGCCAGTCTTAACATCATACAGTCACAAGGCTGGACAATATCTTAAAGGCTGCCCATCACCTTTTCATCCATCCCCACTCACCCTTCACCCAATAGTGCTTCAATCAGTATTACCACATTGCAGTAAAATGATATTAGTGCTTGTTTTTTAATATCTGCAATGCCAGAGAACTGGCTTTGCTGACTTGGGGTGGTAGTGTGGGAATTGTGGCTCTAAGAAAGCTTTGTAGTGTAGTTATCTAAGTATCTCTTCGATGGTCACTTCTGCCCAGTATTCTTGTTTTATACTTTTTTGAGAGTTTGTAGAACAAATGCTGTCACTTTAAGGTTGCTGGTTTTTTCCCCCATTGCATAAGATCATTACTATCTTCTACTTCCTTGCTCTTAAAGCACACCCATCTGGTCTTCTTTTCTGCCAGTGCTTGTTATAGTATAAGCTAGTATTTTCCTTCCAGGGTGGTTTTGTGGACATACTTCAGGCTTTCATAATTTGTTCAGCAAACATATAATGACCTCTATCATTTGCAAATCCCCGTGGTTTATATTATGGTTAGTATGCACCCTCCAAGAGCTTACAGACATGGGAGGAAGTCTGGCATCTGCTGTGTCATGCAATGTATCCGCAGAAGTGAGACACTCACTGAAAAACAAGGACTGAAACCAAAGTATGATTTGGTGAAGTGTGTAGAGAACAGCCTGGGTAGGCTCTGGGTGGTCAAGATAGATTAGTCTGTCAGTGACATTCATTGCCTGGGAAAAAAAATGAGGTTGAAGAGCTAATTAACATTTAAAATATCCACATGCCCATTTAAATTCCACTTTGATATTTTACTTTTGCATTTATTACTGGTTCAGGCAACACTCCTTACTGAGAATATAAAGCTACAAAGGGAAGCTGCCAGACTGCCTTCCACCTGTCCATCTGGTTCTCCCTCTGCATGTAACACTGATGTACTGGGCAGGGAGACATAAAGATGGACCAAAGCATCTGAGGGCCATCTTGGTTTTAGATCTTTACAGATCATGCTGGCCTGCGTAGTGCTTTAGCACCAACTCCCAGATAAAGCATGGCTTTCTCTGCTCTCAGTACATAGGAAGGGATATGGTTATGCTTCCATGCAGATAATGATGAAAGAGGGCCCTTCGCTCCACTCTCTCCTTGGCACATTCCCACACAGATACTACTCCTAAACCTAGCAATAGACCAGTACTACAGAACTAAAGACAAATTGTCCCAAATACTTTTCTACCCCAAGTATGAATGGCTCTCAATGGGATGACGTGACACAGGGCATCTGGTGGACGGTTTTCTCCTCAGACACTACATTATAGCCCCTCTCTTCAAAACAGCATTTTCACACTTAGAGAAAAGAAATCAGGTACTCAAGCTGCTTTATCTTAAAGGTGGTTCCAAGATAAACAAAGCCTTTGAATTATTTATGCTTCTCATCATGTTTCCTCACATTGTTCAACTACAGCTCCAAGCAATGACACACAAGCAGGAGAAGGATTGGATACACACTTATGCAAAGTTCTCTTGGGAAGGGGGTGGCCTCACACAAACAGAGAAAGGAAGCAATTAGATGTGGGAAGGGGCTCACTATGCTTTCAATCACTGTCTTTAATATTAAGTCTTTTCTGAAAAAATCTGAATGAAGAGGTCATAGGAGCAGACTATCCATTCCTACGCTAACAAACATTTACCTGGCTCCTCTCTGCTCCTGTATATCATAGAGATCAGGAGACAGTACAGCCCGACTGGTGTGGCTTTGGAGAGTGAACAGCCACAAACGCCTAACAGCCAAGCTCATTGTTTTTGTGTAGATACATCAGGAAGATTGCTCGGTATACAGAGCTACCCTCCACAGCCTGCGTCTCATAAATCATTCAAAGAGCAATTGGCCAAGCAATGAATCAAAACAAAGAAACCAAGAATAGAGAAGTATGGAATGAAAAGATCCAGAGTGAGCATCAGACTAATGAGACAATGCATTAATGCTAAATACTTGTCTGAACACTTTAGAAAACAGAAGGTTAATGTGAAAAATAATTGCTTAAAGAGAAGATGCATAACGTAAAAATTAACAACTGTGATTTAGGTCTATAATTCATGTTTGTGTCAGCAAAAACTTAGAACATGTTGGAAGACCACAATACATCAACAAAAATCTGCTAATTTTCTCATAAAGAATAAATAGTGACTCTTTTAACCTAAATACTGAGAATTTTTAAGCATCATATATGAGGTCTTTTTATCTACCATAGGAAATCCAAAAGTTAATCTACAGAGAAAACAAAAGGAACTATTAAGGAACTTGAAAACCTGCAACTGTGATACCAGACAAAAGTATTAGATTTGATGATGAAAAATAGAGTGTTTTCCCTTCATAAAAGGGAAAAAGAGCTTGAGTAAAGTAAAAGCCAGAACTGAAGGAAACCCTGTATCATTACAATGTTAAAAGCAAAGGATGAAAAAATAAAATAAAATAAAGCCAAGGATGAGTTGGAATTTCTTACCCACTCCCCCATTTTTGTTTGCTTTGAGTTTGCATAGGACATACGCACGCTGCAACCATTGCTGTGAGTTCAAAAACTGCAAAATTTTAATAAAAATGTTTAAAGAAGGAAAGGATGGGACTGGAGAGATGTCTCAGCCGTAAGAGCACTGGCTGCTCTTGCAGAGGACCTGGGTCCAATTCCCAACACCAACATGGTGGTTAACAACTGTCTATAACTCAAGTTCCAGGAGAATTTGGCGCCCTCCTCTGACCTCTGCCAACACTGAATGACACAGGTACACTTATATGCATGGAGGCAATACACACATACACATAAAATTTAAAAATAAATAAAATATTTTTAAAAAGAAATAATGAGTCGGTCCTATGAAACTAAAGCAACTTAAAGATGGGAAAATATTCATTTGCTGTAGGATGGTTATGAGTTAGGTTGAATAATTTACTATCAGCCATTTTTGCTCATCTGTACTCCATCTACAAGTTTTGCTCAGGACAAGGCAAGAGAACTTAGGACCAGGAATCTTCATTCTTTGGGTATTAGGATAATTTGTCAGCCTTGCAGAGTGATTGTGAATTCAGCCTTTACAATCAGACTGACTGCATTCAAAACCCTGGTGGCTGTGTGACTTTAATTAAGCTATTAAAACATTAGATATTTAGATACGTTTGATTAGTTAAAATAACATCTATCAAGAACACACTGTGTCAAAAAGATAAAACATATTCTGGAAATACAGCAGTGAGGCAAAGCTCTACTCATACAATGTTCGTATTCTAGTGGGGGAAAGATCAAAATTAAGTAAGTGAAATAACTTGTCCAATGATTAATTACTAGTTTTAGTGGTGTGAAGTCACTCATTAAATGTTGACTATTGTGTGAGGATAAAGGCAGTTTTATAGTGATCTGTGAATGTGGGTGTATTTTTCCCAGCCCCATGCATGCCAGAGAGAATTTAAGCAAGGTGTGCATTATAAGATGTTCAGGGTCCTTGTAGGCATTTTCATGAAGTCTGAGTTGTTCAAGGGTACTTATGTTGAAATCTTGTCTGATTAGTGGTCTTGTTTTTACTCCTCTACACTTCCTTGCAGATTATAAGGCAGAACCAGATGTGATGGCACTGTCCTCGGTGCTGAACTGTTGGTACCAGCCTTTCTTTCAAATGAGGCCATATTGTACTGATTTGTTTGGGATACAGCTGTAGTATGTATTGCACTTTAGAGTTAGAGGGAGGTGAAGTGTCATCTAATTTATACCAGAAGAAGAATTTTAAAAGAACTATCCAATAAAGCGTTTTCAGCAGGGCATCCGCTTGATTACCACAATTCTCTGGGGTGAAAGGTAGTTGATTCCTTCATGGAGCAGGAAAAATTATTAGAACTTTTTTCCTTATGTAAAGCCACAGTTTCCCCCTTACATCTCATCTCCTGGCCACTTTTATTGGTTTGAAAAATCAAATCTTTCCCGTCAACCTTTCAAGGAAGATAGTGGGTAATACCAACTACCACCCTATAATAGACATATAATAGACAATAATCACTTGATGAATGAATGAATACAGTTTGAACTATTTCTGTGGGCTGTGAGTCTCAAGTTCTTCCTTTATAAATTGAAATAATAATAGAAACTTCACAGAGTCATTTAATGAAATTCCTAAGGAAAAAAGATCTTGAATATTAAAAGGCATTCAAGGGCTGGAGAGTTGGCTCAGTGGTTAAGGGCACTGACTGCTCTTGCAGAGGACCTGGGTTTGATTCCCAGCACCCACATGGCAACAAACTGTCCTTAACGCCAGTTCCAGGGGAACCCGAAGCCCTCTTCTGACCTCTGCTGGCATTGCACGACACAGGTGCACTCACATACATGCAGGAAATACATTCGCACACATAAAATAAAAATAATAAATAAAATATATTTTTAAAGGCATTCAAATGCATGTCACTAAAGTATGAATTCTGCTTGTTGTAGAATGAGAGTTGTGTTTCTAAGCCATTCCACCATAGACAGATGAACTCTAAAGAGACCTTCTTTCCATTACGGTAGTAAGACGTTCCACCCAGATGTCTCATTTCCCAAGCTCCAGGCTCCTGGACAGCCTTGATTTCCTCCAGATCCTCCAAATGATACCCGTGGTAGCTGTCTCAGTTATAAACAGCGGGTGGGTGCAGTTTTGCATTGTTCCTTTCCCCTTTTCTCAGAACGAGGTCTGCCGAATCTACTGTTCTCTGCATCCCCACCACCATTAGCTATGACTGTGAAGTTGAAAGGACCATAATTAACAGTTGGCTGCAAAACAAATGTGGCAAATTCATGCAAATATCCATCAGAAGCCACGTTGTGTTGGGCAATGCTGTTCTGCACGTTCTGTTTACTTAGAGTGAAAACCCTTTCCCAGGCGTATCCTTTTCATCATGGAGGGGTACATTTAACCTGGATGATGCCTCTGCCAAATGCTCAGCTAATAAGAGAAGTGGGAAACAGAGGAGTGATTGCTTTCTTTTTCTTCCTCTTTCGGCTCTTGAACTCAATTGCCTCTTGAGAGCAGTTGGAAGCCAGATGCTATGTTGAATGGATCACCATGTTTGCAGTATAATCACATAATAATAGTTGGGATCATCTAGGTAGGGCTGGGTTAGGGGAAAATTCTATGCTTCTGGATGAATTGGAAGAAATTATATTCAGTTGTACTCAAGCACTGTGAAAAGAATGTTCACATGTGGATGGGTTTTGTGAGGCGTGGTGGGCTGGAAAGCACTGAGAGATGAACATCAGACATACTTGGCTTTGAATTATGGCTGTTTTCAAGTATCTCAGGAGATAGTGTGACTAATGATCTATATCTCAAAACTTTGGTGGAGAGGAAGTGAGGCAATGTGTATTTAAAGCATCTTGTAGCTTCACAGTTGTAGTGTTTGTTCTTTTCCCTTCTGCTGCTTTCCCTCCTGAAGAAGGGGTAGGAAGAGCATCATTCTAGTGTATCTCAGTCTGTCCAGCAGCCTTCTCATGGAAGCACATGTCTTCTTGACTCTGAAGAACTCGGGACTCTTGCCTACATCAAGTTATTGATTGCCCAGACTCATACATGATTAGACTTTTTCTTCCTAATTTAACTTCCCATATATGGTTTCAAGCCTGATATCCATCCCTATTGAATCCTTTGACATGAGTGTTATTTTTTCTCTTCAACTTCATTTTCTGATTCTTTTTTTAGTGATTATCCAAATGGTATATATAGCATCTCAGATGATCCATAGATTGAGGATATGTGAGAAACTCAAGTTCAAATAGGTTGGAGTTAAGACCACACAGATCATCACATGGCAATCTGATTATTAGACACTCCATCATGGAGCCTATAAATAAACTCCTATGTTAGTCAAGATAAATGAATAATTTTATAATATCAAACAACAAAATCCCAGGGAATTACCAGAAAAAAATTTATTTTCATTTTCTGCTCCTTATCCAAAATGGGTCAACAGGGGGCTCCATAGTGTGGCTTAGCAGTTAAGAGCATTTGCTGTTTTGCAGAAGACCCGGTTCAGTTCCCAGCACCTACATGGTGGCTAACAACCATCCATAACTCCAGTTCCAGGGTATCTGACACCCTCTTCTAGCCTCTATGGGCACTGTATTCACATGCTGCATGTACATATGTGCAAGCCAAACACCTATAACAAAAAATAAATATACATTGTAATGTGTCAGCAGAAGGGATCTGCTTATCATAGTCACTCAGAGATCTCAGGCTGATGGACAGCCCATATAATCAATGGAAGCACCAAGTCAGAGAAACAGAAGTATGGTGAATAGGTGGTAGCTCTGAAAGTTTCCACACAAAATAATTCACAGCACCCTGACAACCCATGGGCTAATGACATGGTCATGCATAACTTCAAAAAGAACGTGCCTTGAAAGAGAACTGGAGTATTTGAGAATATCCCTAGAGGCTCCTATGCTTTCCCCATAATGACTAAGTTTTGCCCACAAGCTCTCATAATACCCAAGGCCACACTTGGAGAAGCTACATGGTTCCTATCACAAACACTGAGGAGTTTCCGTTACTGAGCACCTGCTGTGCCTCAGACATGAAGTAAGATGACTGCACCTGTAATCATCCTACACTCCTTCACTGGATCTCATAAAGCAGCTCCATTTCTGTTGATGGATGGACTGCTAGAAGCCCCTTGGAATCTCATAGTTAATAACTTCATCCTGAGGTGAAAACTCAGCTTATGCTTTTTGTGTCGTCCTCCTTGGAGGTCTGGTGAAGGGATGCCTGGTCCTTGCCTTGTTACACTCTGAAAGGCAGTGGTTCTTCACAATATTGTCATACAGTGCAGTTGAGAAGCCTCAACAAACCTTGAAGTGTCTGTCCATCAGTGGCTAAGCCAAGGAACAGAAAGAAAGCTATGAACTAAAGATGCCCCCAATCACCTCTCACTGACTTGCCACCATATTCTCTAATTCAGCAACTTCTGGTTTTTGTTAACTCTGCAGCAACACTTTGGAATCTGAAAGGGATACTGAACTGGAAGTGTGGAATCTAGATTTACTATAGCAAACTTTCTATAGCTGCTTTGGAAAGCATCAGTCTAGTAAGTACCCACTCCTGGCATGCAGCCGGAGTCTAGGCTTCATTCCTTCTTTGCCTGCCCAAGCTCTCCTCTAGATTACAGCAACTTCTGTCCGTTGGAGCTCACCCTACCTTCTCAGGCATCTCTGCTTCCAAGGCTCCCTTCCAACCTCTGAACTTTATCATATGCTTTTAAAAACTCTGAACTTCTGTTAGTGCCCTTCTGGGGCTCCAACGTCTCTCCTCAGGTAAGAAGAAAATTCCCTGAGTGTCACCTTGTACAAATACCAAGATGAGCTCTCCCAGGTTGCCAATTTATTTTCCCACTCACAGTTCTTACATATTTTATCATCATGGTATGAGGCCTGAGGGAGCAAGAACATTTTCTTTCCCATGCAAATATACTTTAAATTCATTTGGGGAAGGAGATGAAGGTTACCCAAATGTTGACAGCTGATAATCTCGTCAACTTGTGCCTTGAGGCTTCAATGCTCAGTCAGACCCAACTTCCAAACCATTCCATGGAAATTGCAGCCCAAGCTTCCAGGACTCTGTACTTCCATTAGCTCCTCCAAAGTAGAGGTCCCTGGGAATCTTGTTCTAATTGCCTCCAAATGGTGAAAAAGTAGGGAAAGCTTTGAATTTAGAAAGTGAATTCCCAAGTTTAAGAACTAGCTCTACCATTTATCAGCTACATAAAGAGATACTTACATGACAAACCTAGGTGTTCTCATCTGTCCAATGGGAATGAAATGTAACCTCCTTAACTCACTGGGATTCTTGTAAGAAAACAATAGGTGATAATTCTTTGTGAATAATTAAGGAACTTTCAAAGGGTTAGGGTGAAATGTGAAAATGTGGGGCTGGAGCAAGGGCTCAGTGGTTAAGAGCCACTGGCTACTCTTGCAGAGGACCCCGGTTTGATTCCCAGCACCTATATGGCAACTAACTGTCTGTAACTCCAGTTCCAGGGGATCTGATGCCCTCTTCTGACCTCTGTGAGCACTGCATGGCATGGGTACACTTACATACATGCAGGCAATACATTCATACACATAAAATAAAATAATAAAAAAATTAAAGAAAGAAATGTAAAAATGTATATATTCAGGACATTATATATGTGTGTGTGTGTGTGTGTGTGTGTGTGTATGTGTGTGTGTGCTTATTTCAGGGCATGGTGGCACACACCTTTAATCCCAGCACTCGGGAGGCAGAGGCACGCTGATCCTCTGTGAGTTCAAGGCCAGCCTGGTCTACAGAGTGAGTTCCAGGCAGCTGGAGCTACAGGGAGACCCTGTCTCAAAAAGACAAATAAAAATAAATAAATTAAATAAATAAATAAATAAATCATACATACATACATACATACATACATACATACATACATACATAGTTTTAGGGCTGGAAAGATGACTCAGTGAGTAAAGGTGCTTGCCGTCATGACTGAAATCTGAGTCCAATCTCCAGGACCTGTATGGTGGGAGGAGAGAAGAGACTCTCTTAAATTGTTCTCTGACCTCCCCAACCACACAAAATAAATTAAAAGTAAGTAAATAAATAAAGACCTATCATGTGTGGATGTCTGTATGTACTTGTGAGTATATAAGTATTCATGTTGTTACAAATTTTAAATTAGCTCAAAAATCTTATGCCAGAAGGAGGGTCACTGTAGCAGAGGCCTACCACAGGTGGTTAATGAATTGCACATTTTCATCTCTTGAGCTTATGGAAGGCCAAGGTAAAAAGAAACATTGGCAGACTTACACAGTAACTTTTGTCTGATAGATGAAGCATGTGTATTTTTCATAAGAGAAACTACGGGGGCATTTATCACATGTCTGCACATGTCAAAGACCTAGAGGGGATGCCAGTCAGTACCATAATAAAGTTTTTGCTCAAACACTCAATTAGTCCTTTATCAATTTTGTGATGGCTAAGGTTACAGTATTAGAGTTTAATGGAGCCATTTACACTCAAAAATTCTGTTTCTTGTGCTATAAAATGATATTAATTCTACTAATTAATGCCATTAAATAAGATTAATGGATTTCGAAGTTGGTCGCTCTTCAGCATTTTTTATGAATATTCTGTTCTACTACATGGATTGCTGCGGATGTGCTGATGTGACCTTAGGAAATGACTTCAACTCTCTGAGTCTCTTGTTTGGAAACTTTTGATGCTACTGGTATCAGCTCTAAGAGGACAGTTGCAAATGTTAAATAAAATACATGAAGAATGGTTTTGGTACTTGGCATACAATAACAATGTCAGCCATCATTATGAGAATATCCCAAGTGCCGTATGTGGGACAGGGCTTGGAGGTACACTAAGTAAAGAATAAACAAAATCCAATGGAATATAGAGTTTCAAAACCCATCAATCAAATTTGAATAGACTGTGGATATGATGAGGGAATTCAGGAAGGATAAACTAAACCAGGCAAGGCCAGAATGTGCAAAGACACAATCTGGACACTGGGTGCATGAATGAGAAGCAAGTGAGATTGAAAAGGAAAGCTAGGTTTGCTGTACTTAGAGACAAAATGAAGACAGTTCTCCTACAGGCCGTTCCTAGAGGCTGAGCACATTGGTCAAGCTCCATCTTCTACATCACAGCTTTCAGCTTTGCAACTCAAAAACCACAATTTATTAGGCTACAAAAGATTGACATGAGCCAAACCTGTAAGAGATAGGTGGAAACAGCAAGTAATGGGTCCTAAAAATGAAGTGTTTGTCCCAATTCCTCCAAAATTTATCCTTAGCCTTCCTTTGCTCAGTAAAGCCTGGGCTACCCAAGGACCTTCATACCCACTTCCAACATCAAGTTGATAGCAAAGTCCTATTGGACTTCCCTCTAGAGTTCTCTTGATGCTAAACTTCTCAGCTCCTGTGTCGTCATCTAGCTCAGCTATCACTATGCTGTGACTGGAAAACTTTTTAAAACATGGCAGCTAACAACTGTCCTTAACTCCAGTCCCAGGGGATCCGACAGCCTCTTCTGACCTCCGTGAGCATTGTACGACATGGGTGCACTTACCTACATGCAGGCAATACATGCAAACACACAAAATAAAAAAAAAAAATTTAAAGTTAAAAAAATAAAATAAAAATCTATTTTTTTTCCTAAATCATGATTTCTTAGCTCAGAATGATTTCCCATCCACAGCAAATACAAAGAGGTATTATACATATCCTTGTTTAGCAGGAGCAAGACAGGACTCTGAAAAGCTCTACTTTGCTGAAGAGCTTTCAAGAGTCATTAAGAGTGGACTGGGTTTGAACCCCCTCCTGAAAAGGCTTAGGATGTCCTGAGCATTTAGCACCCTTTCCACTTTGAGTCTCAGCTCCACAAATTGGGTTTGTAGAAAATGTTGCTGGACTAGAGCCAACAAAAGTCACTAAAAGCTTCACAAGTCCCCCCACCTCACTTTTTTCTGTTTTTCCCATCAGACATGACCAGCCTTGATCCCCCCATTCAGTCTTAGAACACCTGCTGGGCCTGTCGTTAACATCAACAAATAATGAGAAGCTGTACTAATAACAATTATCATAATAAATTGGCCTTTGATTACATCTGTCACCTGAGAATTTCAAAGACTTTACAAACATCAATTAGTAATTACAGCTCCCCAGATTGCTTTTGGAGAGCAGAGATCATTAAGGTCAGATAAGCGCTGTGCAGGGAGGCATGAAGGGCAGCTCTGACTTAGGCTACTGCAGATCTGGGGTTGCTGGCTCTTGATGGAAAGCCTAAGCCCGGCTCTATAATGCCCAGAGGAACCACACTTTTGACATCCCAGTTAGGGGATACATTTTATAACAAATCCATAGCCTCAAGTTCCTATTGCTGAGGAATGGAAAGGATGAAATGGAACACTGGAAGGCAGATTATGTATTGCCCAGTTCCCGTCTTAAAGGATCAAAACAAGCTGAGATGCAAACCATGACTTCAGCCCAGTTATACCACATCTCATATGCAGGTTTACTCTGCAAATTGTGTCTTCATTTTTCTTGTGAAGTCCCTGTAAGGAGAGTGAGTTTGATGGTGATGATGATGATGATGATGATGATGATGATGATGATGATGGCGATGATGCTCCAACAGTCATTTACTAAAGGCTTTTTTCTCTGAGTCGGTGGGGTGATAAATAAGATATAGCCCTGTCCTCAGGGAATTCACATTCCAGTAGAGATGACAGTCATGAAAACAAATGTGTGTAATAAACTGTGTTGGAATTACAGTGGCATAATACCAGGTATACAGCTATAGACTTGGAGGTAGGGTGCTTAGGAAGAGCCTCAGAAAGAGCAGCATTTGAGCTGAATGAAATTTAAGTGGATATTTCACGGGCAGAAAAATAGGGTAAGTGAGGTATGTGTCTTGTAGAAAATAGAAAGGCATATAGACTGAAGCCCAAGGACTGAGGGGCTTCTTCCTACAGCTGGGGAGGTATAGTGAGGTTGGTTGTGGGCCTTGGAGAGAGGGCCAGAGGAAGTCAGAAACCAGATAATAGGGGTCGTGCCAACCATGCTAAAAAGCTTGGAATTTATTCTGATGAAAATAGGGGGAAAATTTTAATATAGGGACAATTTCAATAATGATTTGCTACAATCATATATGCATGTTACCTCTTAGCATCTTTCAGGCACATATGCACACAACGTTTTGTTTCTCTTGGTGATATGTGGAGAAGGCAGGGCTCTCAATACACAGTTGAGATCACGGTGACTGAGAGAGATTAAGGAATTTTTCCAGGAATTTACTCGAGGTCATGCAACCAATGAGAAACAGAAAATTGAAATGTCTACTTTCATCCGTATTGATGGTATGAAGTATGTGCAGTCTCTACTTTGTCAGTGAGAGAGATGCCAAAGTCTCCCATCTTCACAGTCTTTACATTTTGGAGGCAGTGATGAAAGTGGTACTCAGCAAATGTACAGATCAACAGTTTCATATGGTGACGTGTGAGAACTGAAAGCAGTGATCTCGTGGATGATGCCTAGAGAATGTGGCACCAAGTGGACTCATCATGGAAGGTGTCTTTGAGGAGAGAGAGAAGAGAACGAGAATAATGGTGAGGTGAAGGTTTAAAGACATTCCAGGTAGAGGGGACAGCAAACAGAAAAGCCCTGAGAAGGAGCTAAGTGTAGGATGTTGGGCAGCCGTAAGGTGAGTGTGCCTGTTCAGAATGGTAGGAAGCCAGAGGAGATAGTAGTGCTGTTTGTGTGGGACAATGAGGGTTGAGGGGACGTTCTACCAGGGAATCCACTGAGAGTTTTAAATAGAATGAGGCCACTTGACCTGGGTAATACATTCATTCTCATACATGAGCATACAGGTTATGGCATTTTAAAACTGTGAACCTTGCTGTAATGAAGAAATTTGCATATAAATATACATTTATTTGTAATGTTGGAAGTATGTCTTCAGGGTAAATTGCTAGGAGAGGGATGATTAGATCCAAAGACGAAATACTATGTAGCTGTTACTAAATGTCCTTTTCTAAGGGCTATATCAGTCACCATTTGTGTGTGTGTGTGTGTGTGTGTGTGTGTGCGTGCACACGTGCATGAGCACGCATGCATGCATGCATGTTTGGATGTGTGTAGATTCATGTGTGTATGCAGGTGTATGTGCATATGTGTGCATATGTATTTGTAGACCCAGAGTTGAAGGGAAGTACCTTTGTCAGTCACTCTCCACTTTATTTATTGAGGCAGGTTTTCTTGCTGAACATGGAGCTTGCCAATTCCAACTAGTAGAGCTAACAAACTTATCCTAGAAATTCCGTCTTCTCATCCTGAGTGCTGGGATTATAGGTGGCCCACCACCACCATGCATGTCTGGCATTTACATGGATTCTGGGTTCTGAATTTCAGTCTTCATTGCTTGGAGGACAGGACTTTAGCCATTGAGCCATAGCCCTGGTCCCAATTGCCATTTTCTCCAGCACCTTATGAGACTGTATCTTACAGCTTTGCCGGCAGTTCACAAGGTCTGGTTTTTGTTTGTCAAATTTTTATCTAACAAATTGTGTCTCAGTATAGCTCTAAATTACCTTTTTAACTGCAAGATAAATTGGCATCATCTATATTTGAGACATTTTTAAATACTTTTTGAATTGCTTGTTTATATCTTTTGCCCAATTTCAGGGAGTTTTACAGCTTTCCTCAATCATTTTCCGAGTTATTTATATATCAGGGATGTGAACTCTTCCTCTGTAATATATGGTGCAAGTTTTCTAGTTTGTTACTCATCTTTTGACTTAAAGTGTTTTTGTCACAACAAATAAAATGTAATCCAATACATCATTTTTTTCTTCATATCATTCAAACATTGATCATAGTTAAAAAGCCTTACAGACTGATTACAAAGCAATTCTAAGTCTTATGTAGGATGTGCTTATTTGGGGTAAAGGTTTAAAGGGATACAGTCTTTCAGAGAGGAAAAGGCGTGGTGGCAGGTGCCGGATGAAGATGGCCACCTTGTATCCACCTAACCAAGGATACAGAGAGAGAAAAGAACACTTGTGCTCACCTCTCTTTCTCTCTCTATTCAGTCTAGAACCCCAAACCACGAAATGGTGCCATCTGCCTTCAGAGTGGGCCTTCCCAATTTAATCAACCAAATCAGAAAAATCCATCACACACAGGCCCAGAGGCTTATCTCCTTGACAATTCCAGATCTTGTTAAGTATTGATCTAATATTATATTTTCCTCAAATGTCTATTTTGTTGTCCTATCAAAATTTTTCAAAGGGGTAGAGGAATAAGGGAAGTTAATGGGGACTATGTCCAAAACACCACAGATGTATGTATGTAAATATCACAGTGAGTCACATTATTTTGTATACTTAATATTACAGTAATAAAAACTAAAGTATGGGGCTGGAGAGATGGTTCAGTGGTTAAGAGCACTGGCTACTCTTGTAGGGGACACAGGTTCAATTCCCAGCACCCACATAGTAGCTAACAATCATCCATAATTCCAGTTCCATGGAAATCTGATGCCCTTTTCTGACCTCTGTGGGAATTGCACAACACGGGTGCATGTACATGTATGTAGGCAATACACTCTCACATAAAAAATAATAAATTATTTTTAAAATAAAATAATAAAGTTTGTCTTTCTCTAGTACTCAGAAATGTAATTTTTCTCATATATTGAATGTTCTTGTCCTTGAGTCTTTTTCTGGCCTGTGTATTATATTCCTCCAGTCTGTTTGTTCACCTAGTCAATCCTATACTACTCCACTCAAAGACTTTCTACTTTGATGTCTGTTAGGGAGAATCCCCCATCTCTGTTTTCTTCTTCCCCGGCTCTTCTTACATGTTCATTTTATTATATAACCTGTAAAGTCCACTTGTCTAGCCCCCATAAAAAGCCATTGATAATTCCACTGAGATGGTGTTAGAGCTATACATAATTAGAGTGAACTGGCATGCTTGACATTGAGGCATTGACTTACTTTTCTTGAAAACAAGGGCTGTCTTTCTATTAGTTCAGTTTTACTTTGTATCTTCAGGAGTATCTTCAGGAGTACTGAGAAGTTTTCTTGATGCAGAATTTACACGTTCCTGTCAAGTTCATTATCAGCCACCGACCCTGGTTGTCATTTTAGATGGGGCTTTGCCACCAATAAATTCTCCAATACTTCTCATATCTACAGCTACTATTGACTCTGCCTGTGAATTGATGTTTTGTTGCAGAGATCTTTGGGACTTGTTTATTTCCTGTGAATTGTGAGTCTTAGCATTTTGAAAAAAGTGTCCTCTGCTATGTTTAATGGTTTTCTAGACAAATTCGAGTTTGAATCTTGTCATGATTACTGCTTGCTGATTCTTTCAGTTGCCATATATAGATTTTCTCATTCTTTTTTTTTTTGCCTTTCTGAATAATGTGTTTTCAGTATGAATTTCACATACGGAAGGTGGTAGAGTTTTGCTTCAAATTGAAGTCTATTTCATTTACTTTTGTGCATTAGACCACTTCTACTTGTTACTATGACAGATACATTTGGTCTCAACTCTCACAATTTTTATATCATAATTTGCTCTTGTCATTTTGTAGTACTTCCTTCTGTATCACTCTTCTTATTTAAAATGTTCATTTCATACTTATGAAACTTTGTGTTTATCCTAGTTTGTTCTTTTATTTTAAAAAACTTTATTGAGAATTTCATACATGCATATAAGGTGTTTTGATCAAATCGGTGCCCATTCCCTCCCCTCCAACACCTCCAACACCTACCCTATCTCCCCATCACTTTTTTCTGACAACTTCCTGTTTTCTTTCTTTCTTTTTCTTTCTTTTCTTCCTTTCTCTCTCTCTCTCTCTCTCTCTCTCTCTCGGGCTTTTTGCTACTCTAACATTCACCCCTCTGAAAAGGTAACTCTAAAATCTTTTAGGGATTAGATACAAGCTCCCAAGTACTTTTGACATTTTTGGTCTTTTGGAACAGAGTATGTTGCTAAGAGGCACAAGGACATTTTGACTTTTACCAAGAAACTGGCTATTTTTCTTTGGGGCCTTTTTACCCTAACTTCCTAGCCAATTCCTACCTCCTATTCTTATCACACCATCCTCTGAAGAGGTTACCCAAATTGCAGATAGGGAATCAGGATACAGACCGCTCTGATGACTTCCATGCTGAACAGGGATGCAGGGTGAAGCAATTAGGGTACCCCTTCAGTGGGTCTATCTAAAAGACTCCCAAATTGCATAAATCTTATCTGTAGGGAGAAAAGAAGGTCCTCGACTTGTGAATAGGGGATGTGAAGGAGAAGTAAAGGCAAGAGTAGTTAGCATTACAAGTTCTAGACAGGGAACCAGAAAAAAGTCAGAACAGGGCAAATTTCAATTGTTCGTATCAGAGTCCATTGGGATTTCTTGATGAGAGCTTCCAAAATCATCCCTCTATTGGGTTCCTCCTCATTTTTCTTTTGTCTGCCAAGGCTGGACTCAAGAGCGATGGACTCAGGATTTGTTTTCAGGCACTTTGATAGCTATTGGAGTGGCTATAATCAGTGTCAGTTCCCTCTCAAAGGCCTCTAGATAGGGGGAGAAAACAAATTTTCATTTTAAGAACTGTAGTGAGTTATTTTCCTTAGCTACAGGTGGGCACTACAGTATTGGAGACCAAGATTTGAAGTCTTACATCTGAGCAGCATTTTCTGCTTAGAAACAAAATCATCAATGAGAAATAATCGTCTAAATAACATTATTTTTTTTAAAGTCTTTACTCTTTTTTAATATTTTATTTGTGTGTATGTGTGTGTTTCCTGCATGTAGGTAAGTGCACCAGTGTCGTGCAATGCCCATGGAGGGCAGAAGAGACTGTCAGATCCCCTGGAACTGGAGCTATGGACAATTGTTAGCTGTCATGTGGGTGCTGGGATTTGAACCCAGGTCTTCAGCAAGAACAGTGTTCCTAACTGCTGAGCCATCTCTCCAGCCCCCTCTTCTTTTCTTCTTGCTATTTTTGCCAGTGGATTTTTTTTTAAGATTAAAGAAAAATTTATGTATATGTGTGTGCGCTTGAGTATATATATGCATCACATGTGTGCAGGTACCCAGAGAAATGGAAGAGGGCTTCAGATTCCCTGGAAGTGGAGTTACAGGTGGTTGGTTGTAAGCTCTCAGTGGAGGGAAGCAAACTCAGGTCCTCTGTAAAAGTATCAAGTGCTCTTAAATGATGAGCAGCTCTATAGCCCTGTGGTTTTCCAGTATCCATTAATTTTTACTTCTTATAATGAATGATTACATTTTATTCTCTTTTCCTGTTTCACCTATCACTCATACTTTAGTTATATTATTTCTACATTTATTAATTTTATTTTCAACCAAGTCTCTGCTTTATTTTAGTCTATTTTCAATTAAATGTATTAAATGTTAACCATCAGTCCTTTTGAATTTTATTTTTCTATTTGTGTGTTGGTCATACACGTTAATGGAGTGCAGTGGGTATGTCAATGTAGACATACTGTGTGATTAGATCAGGCTAATTACCATTCCTTTCTCTTTGTTTCTTTTTAATTTATGAGACCTCTGAGTGCCTCCATTCTAGATCTTCATTAATTATATAATAGGTTATTCTGAATTGTAATCACCCCACTGTGCTATAGAACACTATCAACTTACTGTTTCTGTGGTTTTTAAAAATTCATCCTCACATTATCCCTCCCCTGGCACCCTTCTCAGACATTAGTTATCACTATTTTGTATTCAAACCCATTTTTAACTTAGTTTCTATAAATATAAAGCAACATTAAATATTTGCCTTTTGTGTCTGGATTATTTTTCTTTATATAATGATCTCCAGCTTTCCCATCTTGCTATAAATGGCAGGATCCCATTCCTCTTTATGGCTTAATGATATTCCTTTGAGTAGATACACCATATTGTCTTTATCTATTCACCCAGTGAAAGGAATCTAGGCTGATTCTGTATTTTAGCTATTTCAGACATTTTTTCAGTACAGGGAATTGAACTCAGGACTTTAAAAAATATTTTTTTCAGAGCTGAGGACTGAACCCAGGGCCTTGTGCTTGCTAGTCAAGCGCTCTACCGCTGAGCTAAATCCCCAACCCCTTATTTTTATTTTATGTGTATGTGTGTATTGCCTGCATGTAGGTAAGTGCACCCATGTCATGCAGTGCCCACAGAGAACAGGAGAGGCTGTCAGATCCCCTGGAACTGGAGTTATGGACAGTTGTTAGCTGTCATGTGGGTACTGGGATTCGAACCTGGGCCTTTGGAAGAACAGTCAGTGTTCTTAACCACTGAGCCATCTCTTCAGCCCAAACCCAGGACTTTGTGTGTGCCAGACAAGCACACTACCCCTGAGTCATATCCTTAATCCAGCTATGGTAAATGGAGTGACAGTATACATAGGCATGCAGATATATCTTTGGTATGCATGCTGATATCATTTTCTTTGAGTATATAGCCAGATGATGATAACTAGAAAATATGGACCAACTAGTTTTAGTTTTTTTGAGAAGCTTTTGTACTGATGGTCACGGTGACTGTACTAATGTATGTTCTTACAACAATGCATATTCTTATCCCCTCACCTCTTCCCTGGCACATTTTTTCTTTTGTAATAGCCATTCTAACTGGGATAAGATCACATGTCTTTGTAAGTTTGATTAATATTTTTCTGATTCCTAATGATAATGAGCATTTTTCTTGTGCTCGTTGACTATCCATACTTTTCTTTGGAGAAGTGTCTGTTTGGATCATTTGCTCCTTTATAAACGGATCACTTGTTTTCTCATAATCTGCTTTTTTTTTAGTCTTATATCTATTCTGAATATTAATCAGCTAACAGGTAAATATTTGGCAGATATTTTCTTCTCCTCTGCAGGTTGTATATTCATCCTATCGTTTCTTTAGCTGTGAAGATGCTCTTAATTTTAAACAATACTAGGTGTATTCTTCCGTTTTTGTTCCCTATGTTTGGGGCATATAGCCAAAAGAAATTTGTCTATCCTAATATTTTAAAAACAATTCTCTAATGTTTTCTTTTTATTGACCTTTTATAATTTCATACAACAGGTCTTAATCAAATTTAGGCCCCATCCCCTATTCATGCCCCCCATCCCCTCACCAGACCTCATGTATTCCACCATATATGTTAAGTCCCATCCAGTCAAACATTTGTACCCAGATGTCCTTTAGTGAAAATTAATTCACTGGAGTCTAGTCAGCCCATCTAGAGATCCTATGTAAGGCACACTCTCCCTCTCCCAGTAGCAATCACTCTCCAATAGTTCTCAGTCTAGGGCCAGCCCAGCCCCATTTCTCTCCTCTCTGTGCCCTTGTTTAGTTGAGTTGACATGGGTCCAGTGCTCAATGCCACCATTGCCACAAGTTCACATGTGCAAGATTCCAGTAGTCTGAAAGCCTCTGCTTCCCTGTGTTCATGAACCAGCCCTGACTCTTACAATCTTTCTACCCCCTCTTCCACAATGATCCCTGAGCTGTGGGTGGGTGAGGTTCAATATCTGAGTCCTACCCAAGGATACATACTTTGCAGTCTCTTTTTCTTTAAAACTTGGCCGGTTGCGGCCTTCTGTGGGCATCACACTCTGTTGTATAAGGAATCTTTACTGGTAAGAGTTAAGGGATGCATTAGTTTTCTCTCTACCCCTTGTTCTGCGTGAGCCTTAGTTGTAGAGGTTCAACTGTAGATGTGTCACCTAGTAGTACTTGGCATCTCTCAGACATATATTCTCTGTCTGACCAGTTGTGGAACTCTGCAGTAGCCTCCATCTGTTGCAAAAAGAAACTTCTTTGATGAGTGCTATATGGTATGCTTGTCTGGAAATATAAGGATCCGTATTTAGCATATGGTAAGAAATTTCATTTGTTTAGAGATATAACAGAGATAGGGTTTTCACTGGGATCTATGTCTTCTCCAGCCATGTGTATTTGGCTGAGCTAACGATGCCACCCATGAGTTCACTTCCATTGAGAGGGCTTTAAGTCCAATTAGATAGCTGTTGATTGCCCCCCAGATCAGAGTGTCACTACTGAACCAATAGAGGTAGTTTGCCATGTCAGTCATTATGGTTATTAGGCTTTAGGGATGGGTTGGACCATTGATTGATTTTTCTCCCTTAACAGTTTGCATATTATCATCTAGTATCATGAGGTAAACTTCAGACCATTGCTCCAAATCTTCTATCCATAGTATGTCCTGCCTTCAGCAGTAGGGTCTTACCTACTAGTTCTGGGAGATAACCAGGAGCTTTGGCAATAGCCTGTGTTATGTGGGGAGTCTCCTGGACCACTCTCATCAACCATTCAAAGGGAGCTCTTTTCTGTCTGGCATTGTGTTCCTTGCCAAAGAGTCCCTGGGTATACATACGCACTAATGTTTAGACACTGTATGGGCATTTCCCATGGGGTTTCAGGGGCATCCCATTTCCCTCTGGGTTCCTTAGCCCCCCGAGATTCATTTATCTCTTTTTCCTCCAATCTGACCTCCCTCCTCAGTCCCAGTACTCCCGTTATCCCCACCCTCCCCCCAATAACACCTGCCTCCTTCCATCTCTCCTCTCCTAGTTTCCTCCCCCACCCCATGCACTGTGGCCCCTTACATGTTCTCAGCCTAACACTCCCACTTTCCCCATCTCCCCCCTGGTCACATCTGTTCCCTACTATCCCCCTCTTTGGGGTTATTTCTTTCCCTTTACATCCATGTATCCTTTCCATCTTCCTGCCTCCTGGTGTTATATCAGAATATATACTTCACATATAAGGGATTGCAATTACAGTTCTCAAATGAGGGAGAACATATGTTGCTTGCTTTTCTGCGTTTGTGTTACCTCACTTAGTATAACACTCTCTAGTTCCATCCATTTACCTGCAAATTTCATCTTTTCTTACTGCTGAGTGGAACTCCGTTGTGTAAAGGTGCCACTTTTCATTATCCATTCCTCATGTTTTCTTATAGTACTTTCAGAGTTCCAGATCTTTCTCTAGAGTCTTTGATCAGTTAGTTTTATATGGAATGACAGATAAGGATCAAGGTTTAATCTTTACATTTGGATATTGTTTTTCAATATTGTTCATTGAAATAATAATCCATTCTATAATGTATGATTTGGGTGAGTTTGTCTATAATACATTGGCTTTAGCTGTGTGGGTTTATTTCTGGGATCTTTATTCTTTCCATTGACCTGTGCATTCAGTTTTATGCTAATACCACATTGTTTGGGTTATAATGGTTCAATAGCATGTCTTAAATCAGGTATTGTGAAGCCTCCAACTATCTCTTTTTCTTAAGATTACTTTAGTTGTTTGGTGTCTTTGCACTTGTAGATGAATTTAGAATTTTTTTTCTAGTTCTGTGAAGAATGCCATTGATATTTTGATGGAAATTTTATTGAATATGTAAAATGCTTTGAGTAATTCAGACAGCGTAATAATTTTGATGATTTTAACCCATGAATATGGGAGATCTTTTCATTCCTGTATCTTCAACTCGATCTGTTTCATAATTTTCATTGTAGGTGTCTTTCAACCTTTGGGTTCAATTTTCTTCTATATTTTTGAAGGAATTCCAAAGGAAGTTGTCTTTTGGGTTTGTAGCTGCTTTCTCAGCAAGCTAGTTGTTGATCTATAAAAATGCCAAAGGGACTCCCAGATAGTAACCCGGCATAGAACTGGGAAAATGAACAGCAGACCCCAATCTTATCTCAAGGAATATTGACAACTGATTGCTGCTAGATGAGGAGCAGCTGATCCTCCTAAAACAAAGACCTCCAGATAGGCTGACTAGATTCACCAGATGGACAAGTAGTGGGGAATGGCTGGGGGGTGCCGTCAACACATTAGACAGTAGCAGGGATATCAGAGTATAAGGGCTCTAGTGGGGGGAGGGAGGCTGTGGGAGGGTGCCATCTG